>NC_142403.1:13501171-13802413 GCF_059441095.1 Idiotropiscis lumnitzeri
GAATCGATACCCAAATAATATAATCTTTGTGGAACTATTTATCAACTGTGAGCATGTGAAGCCCTTTGAGACATTCTTGTGATTCAGAAACTTGGCAAACCGAGAGGAAGGACATCTTCGGAGGCATCCAATACAACCACATTAACGGGTCAAATAGCAAGAACGTTTGATTCAGCCCGCCATGCACTTCGAAAAACAATAAAAGCCGACAAATACTGCCCTGATAGGAAAATGGTTACATTAAGAGAAGCCTCACCTATTCGGGATGCCCTCTCGCAAAAGAGCTGGACCACAACTGGCGCTATGGCACCGAGCCAGACTGGCTTTATTTACATTCGAGTGAGGGGAGCTGACGTGACCTGACACGGTTCATGGTTCCACCAGTAAAGCCTGGCCGGGCTGGGCCCTCGGGGTCAAAATGATCTGCAGCGTTTCACAGATGAAGGTGACTGCACAGACATGTGACTGCGCTCTTTGCTTTAAATCCACAGCTCCGGGATTGACTTAAGATAAGAGGAGCACAAAATGAGAACTTATACCTCAGGGTCATGAGATGGAGAATTCAAACAAGAGTAGAGGAGGAATCCAATCTCTGTAATGCCTGACACTTGATCAAGTTACACTATATGTGCAGTTTATGTGAAGATTTATTCAGAAACAGGTGCTCCTCCCTTGTGGAGCGAGCAGGCAGCAAAGCCTCACTTTTCTATATAATCTGATCCACTCAGACAATAAGTTCTCAACAAAGCCAACTCAAGGTCAATGACGAGGCCATGTCAAAAGAAGGTCGTGAGAACTTTCGGATGAAGGGGGCATCATTCTCCAGACCATGTCTCCAGTCGAGTGTCGACGAGCCAAAGTTATTTGAACTCAAAACTACATTTTACATTTATAAAACTCTAATTATGGCGCAAATGCCCTTTGTTTTCATCTTTGGCAAATTTATTTCAATATTACTGCATGAAGAAGAAATGGTCGAACTGCCATCTGGGAGTTGTAGTCCTCTTAATGTGTGTCACACTGAAGCGACATCCTCAAACAGCAGCCAATAAAAATAGAGCCAGCAAATGACGAAGTTCTTAGGTGATGAGTTTGCGTGTGGTTTTGGCTCGAATGGCTCTCCACCTTTTCTGTCATTTAACTCGGCCCGAAACACAACCATGGGTAGGAAATACCCCCTTTTTTATTGAAATATATGAAAAAAATCTAAACAGTATACGAAAAAATAGTATTCTGTACAACAGTTTAATACTTCTCAACAAGAATTCTAGCCGCAGTACTTCAGAAGTTGGCAACTTATTCGACAAACAAGGCATCCTCGCTTTATTTAATTAGGGCCCATGGATGCATTTGACTTTAAAAGCGATATTATGCACGGCACATATTGGAATTCAAAGTCTCTGGCCTGTCAAACTGAACCTTGCATTATTAAAATTATTTCAATATTTTTGTTACATTTTTCATACACAATACTTACTATTGTAGTTTTCTAATCTTGCACAAGTAAACCACAGATTTCTTTAAAAGCCAAAACTAAGACTAAAGCTAACAACAAGTGTTTAAAAAAAAAAATAAAAAAACTATAAAAAAAATAAAAGTTAACAAAGCCGCTCTGAAAACTAACTACATTTAAAAAAAACTCAAAACAAAATAAAAACTAACTACAATTCAATTTCTTTAAATAAACTTTAATAACCTCGCTACAGGCTGTCCTTATTTTTACGATTCTGTGCTCTTGTCCAAAGCACTTTTACAAGTCCAATCATCTTCGATAACGGTTTGCGTTCATACTGGTTTGTCTAGTAAAAAGCACAATAAATAAAGCCACATCCTGATTGGCCATTTGCGACTTTGTGAGACTCTCCAAATTCCAAAACAATAATACTGTCTACTTTTTTTGTTGGCATTTTTACCAACTGAGATGTCACAAACAAACATACAGGAATGTTTACTGTTAATTAGAGACAATTTTCAAATGCTTTTCACTTTTGCACAATTAACACACACAATGAATTGCACAATCAGTCATAATTTTTTTTTTTTTTGACCATTCATGAGTTAAAAATTCCGATTTTCTTCAACACTCACTCTATTTTCCTTAATCTAATGGATTTCTCTCAAACTACTTTCCCAGTGTGACTCGTGATGGCTGACAGGACACGGCGGACCCGAACAGATCTGAATCAGGCAGCGGATTTCTGGACTGCTGTGCACCAAGTTTGGAGCGGTGACTGTAACTCAGCCCCCCCCCGACTGTGGGTTGGGACGGTGTGGACGCCGAGGTGAATTGCGGGTCAGCCATGGAAAAACGTCCTTTATTGTCCGTGTCATAGAATGAGGGATGGATGGAAGAGTAGGGAAGAGAAAAAGATGGATGAGAAGGATCAGAAGGGTGGGCGTCGGGGGCTGAGATCATTCCGATCTAGATAAAAGAGGTTTTTGGCCCCTTTCGCACTGCATGTTCTTTTTTCCTGCGTGGCTATTTTGCGTGGATGTGGGGGGATTTTAGTACAGTCATGCCTTGAGATATGCATTTTCATTTTTTTCCACTCTCTAAAAAAAAGTATGGAAATGCTATTATGCCGTTCCAGCCACCCAAAACAAAATATTGTAATGTGTTTTGAAAAGAAGAAAAACATCACTCTATAAGATTGTAATGTCTGAAAAAAAAATACAGTCATGACATCATTAAATGGAACTTTTTGCCCCATCTTCCGCTTTTAATTCATTGTGCTGCAAGCGTGCAAGCATTGGCCATCGGGGGGTGGTATAATACAGATGAAGACACACACACTTACAATACTCACACACACGAGAAATGAAGTGACTCAATCAGCTCTGACGATGTTAGTAATTTTTTTGTAAAGGATTAAAAAAAAAAATGTGCCTATGAATATTTTGATTTGCCTGTCCACAAGTGTTGCTCCGCCATTTGTGTTGAGGTTCCATTGCTGAAACGTTTCTAACAGCCCGACAAGAAGTACAATAATCAATCAATTCATCGACAACTACTCAATTATCAAATTAATCGACAACCATTTTGACAATCAATTAATCATTTGGACAGACATTGCTTTAATTTTAAATTGAGCCTCTCAAAGAAAATTTATGATCTTTATGACATCCAAATAGATTTGCAAACATCTGCTTTTAGCTTCGAAAAGAACTATTACAATTTGCGCTGATATTCTGACATGTTACGGACCAAACCAGTAATTGAATTAGAATACATTTTTGTTTGTGCATTTTGAAATAATGTCCTGTTTTTGAAAAAAAAAGGACAGATAATGCTTTTTAAATTTTATATATGTAAATAGAATAATTGGTTATTAAATTAATTGTAAGTTGCTGTCCTCACCTGGTGCTCAGTTAACCCATACACGGTGTTTAGAGTTGCTTGTTAGCATGAAGCTAAACACACATTCCCAAAGTAAAGCTATGTGCTTGTTTTAAAACCACGACGAGCAACTCCTTTTGTTTTATGTTTAGTGTGACGGCATACTTCAAACGGGCAGTGGCAATAAATAGCTTGAAGTTCCTTTTTTGTAAAATAGCAGTCAAACTGCGTCAAATTGATTTCAAAGCAACAATATAGTGCTGGGATTTCCAATTTTTGCTCACAAGTCAAAGCAAAATATCCACGGTTTGGATCTCAAGGCACCACAGTTGCTCCAATATCCTTGCTTTGATTTAATCCTGGCTCCGCTGTCTCTTATATGCCAATTTTGTGGAAACGCATAAAATGGGCTTCTGAACTTTGTCTGGAGATCAAGAGTCAAATATAAAGGTTGGTAGACAGGTGGACGTGTCCAGTTTTCCTCTCTGATTTATTAACATATCCACATGTTTTACTGAGACGCACAGCTGGATGCCAGCGGCTTCCTTTAAAGCTCAGAACAAACCCTCGACACAGTATTTGTATCAAAACGCCGATTCAAAAGCCATCATATGAAAACCATTTCTGACACTTTGCAAAAAGCCGCAGAGAAAGAGCAACCGTCGCGGAGCATACAGTACCTCGCATACGCAAAGAAGATCGGGGTTATCAAACAAGATGATTTCGACCAGATTTGAAGCGTCAAAGGAGTGATTGATGAGTGCACGGTAATTGTCCATTGTGAGGAGACGTCAGAGCGAGGCAGCATGTCACCTCGCAGTGAGAGTAAAAGCTGGCGAATGGAAGTGATTAGGTGTAATATTCTCCATCTGGCAGCCGTTGGCCCGCAAGACAACTTTCAAAGGGGAGGAGAAGCAAGAGAGCGGCGACGCTAATTTGCATGGGATTTCCAAATCTCCTGATCCCAAAAGTTGGCGCACATCTTGTTCTATTCCCTCGAGACAATCACTTATGAAACCAATAAACGGCATACAACACGTGTTCGATGGAATAAACAGCCTCATGTATTTATACCACTAATGCTCGATTAATCTACTTATTGTTTGTGATGGAAAATGATCAGAGCAGGCGTGGTGAAGCAGCATGTGGCTAATTATCCTGGATTATTAAAAAAAAAAAAAAAAAAAAAATGTTTCCAGTAAATGTTATCAACTGTATTTTCTGCTCTATGCAAGGATTAAACCCAAAAGACAACAGTCAAATTGATGTTTCCCACCATTTTATGACAGCAATATAGAAAATATGGCCACAACATCTGAAAATCCCTCAATCGCCAAAACTGTCGATAGATCTCAACGGATGTCTGAACGCATGCAACCCAACAAATGATCACCAGCGTGTCAGAGCGGAGCGGCGGCGAGGTCACAAGTGATCAAAGCGTGCTGAGCGAGCGTTATCTGGTCCCAATTACAATCAATCATGGGCAATTTGGCAAAGCGAGAGAGAGAGAGGGAAGTCTTGTGTGAGAGCAAGAGGACAGATGAGCCGAGGTTGGCCCTGCTAACGTTGGATGGAAATCGGAAATAATAATTTTAGAATACATTTTTTATACAGATAATCGTTCACAACTACTCCGAACCAACATTTGGACTAACGACCACAGAAACAAATAAGGACAGTTCACCAATACGCTGAATGCAGTTGATGAAATTCTGTTCTTTTTTTCTTTTCAATGAGCCGTCATCATCGTTGGGTGATGAAGGACAACTCAAGTGTGTACTCCGCAATTGTTTTGGGAAGTCTTGAGGTCTTCATAGCGTCATTTGCAAGCCTGTCACCATGGTGACGCACCGCATAATAAGCAGAGCAAGATTGGTGTATGGCAATCACCCGAGACAATGAATCCATTTTTTTTATTTTGATTGTATTTTTTTTTTTAAGTAGGACTCCTGACTCATCTTGGTAGCTGAAGGTTCTTCTTCACTCTCATCACTTAGCCTTAAATTTCACATCTAGTGACCAAGACGAGAAGTTTCCTATGTGCGCAGAGGCACAGGCAGATGCAAAATAAAACCTTTTTTTGGTCTATTTATGGAATTTGTTGGTTCAGCAATTTGGACGTCAAACAATGTCACAGAACAGGTTATCTTCCGCTACGCTATGCTACGTGAAAATAGTAGACCCTCATTTTTTGTAGGTGTTACGTTCAAGAACACCTTTTAAAGTACTCATATATTGGTTTAATTGACTTTTTACTCCTTTTTTTTTTAAATATTTTATTGAAAAAATATTTGCTGCAATATAGCGAGGGACGACTGCACATATGAAGAAACTATTTATTATGTTTAAATCATTAGCATTTTACATATAGTTGTTATTGCATGTTAAGAGCTGCGAGTGTCGACAGTGACTTCAAAGTTACTAAGAATCAGGGTTTTTGAATAATTAATGACGGCTAATGTTTGACAATGTGATGATAAGTTGGGAGAACTTGCAAAGCGGATCAGGCTCAAACAAAGGCTGGTCATTGTATACCAAAGGAGCTGAACAGACTACATTTCCCCGCCTATTGAATGCTGATAGAGTGAGAAGAGATAACTACCAAGGCATGACAAAAGGGATTTCTCTCACTAAAGATTTGACTCTGATTTCTCAAGTGGTCCCCCCCCCCCCCTCGCCACTGTTTGGCCAGCAGACCTCACGCAAAAAAAAAAAAACGGACACTCCAGTGTCGACCTCCTCCTTCCATCGCCCCAACCACCGCGGCGCTCACCCATCCCCCGTCCCTCCCCCTCCTGCCGGCACCCCCTCTGCCCTTGTGGCCCTCCGTCGCCCCCCTGCCTTTCTCCCTCTCTCGCTTGCGGTGAGCCATCTTGCACCTCCCGAAGCCCACAACAGACGCTTGGTGTGTGAAGAAGGTCAGGAGTTCAGGCTTGGCTGAGGCTCCAAACATCCCTGTGCACAGAGGAGGCCTGCCCCGTGGGTTTATAATTATCTGCCGTTGGCATTCAGCACAGGTTCAAGCGCAGTGCAAGCGCTGGCACCAGTGTGGGGGGATGCGCTTGGCTAAACACTCGCTGATTAGTTGTCCCTAATTGTCAGTTTCTTGTTCCTTTTACCTTTCTCTCCAACTGTCTGCCTCTCTCCACCTCAGCGGTTTCAACTTCTTTACATAAAACTTGTCATTTCCTTTATTGTCCTAAAAAGGCACTGGGCTGTGTTGCTTTGTGCTTTATTATACTCCAGATTGCTCTGATAAAAAAAGTTATCTTTCTGGCATTATCATATAGTTATGCTTCCAGTAATTGCAATTTTGTCAAAAGCTGAACAGGGTACCCCCAAAAACTTTTTTTTCGAGATTAAACAGTGCAAAATCTCTTGCGCCGGGGTTGCGGAGACTGTGTCGTGCTCAAGGGCTCTTCGGCAGAAGCCAGTGAGCAGACAAGCATCTCTCCAAAAAATGGTTGCCGGTCTTACGTTGGTCTTCTGTGGGACTAGAAACGTGACCCTCCGGCTCCACAAACTCCACTTCGCCACAAACTCCACCGTCAGCCTTCTCTCAAATAAAATGTGTCTCCTGACTGCGGCCAACAGCTCTATGATGATGATGATGTTATTTTAGTTGTATTATACTAATCTAAAGCGAGTCGAGAATACATATAAAGCAGACATATTGCGAGAGCAGTATACTCAGAGGAAATATAACTGCACAATCACAAAAAACAAAGCCTAATGGTCCAAGAGCTCAGCACATAATGTTTTTATTTGACACGAACACTCTCCATTAAAATGTTTTTCACAGGGAATAAATAACGGATTTTGTTTTATAATGTGCAAGAGACAAAGGCAGAGGAATAACTCGTAAAAGGGTGCTTTCTGAAGGCGCATCACAGCTTTCTCTCTCTGACAGCAGATGCAAGAAATATGCCATGAAAACCTTTCAAGCGAGCAGACGGGGGGGGGGGGACCTGAAGTTATATAGATGTCTTTCACAGATGTCGGTCTGGGCCACAAAGCACTGTCATGGGAAAACCAGGTGCTTTTGAACCGACTGTTTTCTTGCCTTGGAGTGTTTTCTTCATATAAACTTAAAGTTGCTTTTTTTGTCTCCATCCCGAACCCTGACCCTAAACCCGTCCCCATCCTAAATGCTGCAGATGTTCCAGGCAACCCAGCTGGTTCCACTGAAGGGTTCTCGGGGGTTTTTCCATCATGCATCAACATTGGCAGGGACAGACAACGTTATAAATGACGTGAGATAAAACCATTTCTCAGTGCCTTCTGAGATCACTGTGCGCCATCAGTCACTCACACTGGACATCTCAGTGGAGAGTCCATCATTACAACTCATGAAAGCACATCGACGGAGTTCCAGAAGTGGTCCGACAAGTGAAGGGGGTGGGGGGGGAATAGAAGCCAGCGCAACAGCAGCCAGGCAGATGTGAGGCCTGGATGTCCGCCAAACAGCACCCCACCATCTAGGAGTGGAGCCTTCATCTCAGTATGAGCGAGAGAGCAAGAGGAGGGTGGTGAGGATAACAGTAGGGGGTGAGCGCATGGAAAAGGGGGACAGGGATAGACCCTTTCAGAAAGGCAAAGGAACATCCTCCAAATCTATTTGGCAACTTTACAGTGTGACTGCACATGCACAGTTCAATCAGCAGCAGCAGCTGATTCTGCGGAGGGGGGGGGGGGGGTGGACGCATTGAACTGAACGCAGAGAACAACCTGAATGGCTTATTATTCTCTAACATTTTAGTGGAAAGTAGAATTAGTCCTTTGAGTCTTCCAACAAAGTCTATATTTAACTCTTGCACAGGTGGTTGAAATAAAAATTCACATTCGCTGCTTTTGTTGCTGAGAGGAAGAAATTCCCATTTTTGCCAATTTCCAACTCCTGCGAGGGATGAGAGACAGTCTTTTGACAGGTGTTTGGTCGAATATCAAACAGAGCCGTGGAGGCCTGCAGATGGTGGGCAGATTGCATTCCAAACAGCAGCTTCAGTCCTGCAATGTGGAGGGAGAGCGAGTCCTTGCGTGATCCTCCACGGGGTGGGGGGGGGTGGGGATGGGTGAACAACTCTTGTGTCTGCATTGCAATCATCTTCATTACTCACTTGAAAGCACACTCTTGGTGAACCGTCCACAGTGGAATTGCACGGCACGTTTGCTATAAGTGCAGATGTAAAATAAATAAATAAATAAATAAATAATGAATAGCCGAAGTTTGCCAACTGTACAGAGGTTGGCAGGGAAATCAAAAAACATCAATAAAATGACGACTCTAACCTTTAACAACGTCACTTTTACAGACTCCCTGCATAAAATTCAACGTCCATCCACCACGTCATCCGTTTTGTATATGAAGCAGATGAACCAATCATATTTGTTTACACCCGCTTTGAGCCCCATTAAGGCCTCTATGCACCAACCCAACGTCGGCCTTAAAGTCGGCACGTTGGACCGTAAAATGACAGACGCACACACCGAAAAAGCTGACAAAGATGCCAACGACTCCGGACTTACTGCGCATGCGTGAGAAGTAGTACCACTCCATGCCATTGGGGGCGATAGTCAATGTGTAGCCTTTGACGGAGATGTTGAATAATGTCGGGTTTTCGTGAATGAGAGTAATTAATTCGTCTTAGCGTTCTTCTACCCAGCCAGCCATTATGTCCACAGAGAAAAAAATGTTAAACGGCCTGTTTAGAGATTAATTAATTCAGTTTGCGTCAGTCATCAAAAGGTAGAGTTCAGCAAAAAGTTTACCCCCCAAAATGTGCATCAAAACTCAAACCAAACTTCTATTTCCAACTATTTCTCACCATTTTTTTAATATGTCAGCACAACATTTTGTGATTGACTTTGGAGGTTTGCAGCGTAGCAGCGGTGGTGATAACGTTGCTGAATCGAGAACATGATGCTACGTAATTCCCCCGAAAAGTTTTTGCTCCTCAAGCACAGACTGTACAATTTCTGAAAACTGGAATCCTGTTCCAAAACTTCCCTAACAGACACGATCCTTGCCAACCTGGATCCACGCAAAAAGTCTTTCTTTCTCCATCAAAACAAAGAGAAGACCGTTAACTCTGAATATCTTATTCCCGTAGTCCTTGTCGAGGTTGATTTTACCAGCTGAGTGGACGAGCCACGGCTAGCTGGCTCAAAGACCGATTTGCCGGAGACATAAAAATGAGAGTGGGAGGAAGGTATGAATAGCTGGCAAGGTGTACTCTGGTGAGTCAACACTGAGCCCTGCCAGAAAAAAGTCCAAGTGCTCAAAGGCGAATACTGAGGAAAGTTGGTTTGTCCTCCACTCAACGACCTTTAGAAATCTCACTTCTTTGAAGTACTTTACTCTCATTTGAAGTGTAAAAGTGTCAATATCACAAATGCATTGAGGAAGAGCATGAATGAAAGCTTGTTGTGAAAAAAAACAAACCAAAAAAACCCAGAAGAAATGGTGTTTGGACTGCACACGCTCCTTTCCTGAGGACGGCGGCCAACATCAACAAGAGTCAGGCCACAGCTCAGCGTTCCTACCTACACATACATCACCTGTTTGCAGCGGGTTATATAAGCTTTATAGAGAACAACTGGACAAGCCAAATGTTGTTCTTCTACCTTTGCAGGTTTTTTTTTTTTCCATCAAACTTTACATGTTCTGTATCAATGTTCCTGTCAAGTTTTCTGCGTCTGGGAACAGAATCAGTCACTCTGCTCCCTTTTTATGCTATTATTATTATATATACATTTTTTTTTGTAGATATTTTTAAGAAGGCAATTCAAGACCATCTGCAAGAAGTCCCGCCAACTTTTACCAGATGTGCTTGGTCTCGACGCCAAGTCTCCTTCTGTAGCTTGCACTTTCCTTACCCTGAGGGTGGCAGAGCACAGGCATGCGTAATGCTTCAACGTTTCATGCAACAGGTCGCCTCCATTTCCGCATTCACCCCCGCGGTTCGGTAGAAAGGGACCGATTTGCAGATCCATCACTGTGAGAGAGAGAATGTGTTAACCCCCCCCAAAGCTCAATTGTGAACATCCTTATGCTGTTTTCTGCTTTAACAATGACTCCCTGCCCCCACCCAACCCTGAATCCGACACACACTGAGGTACACACACCAGGCTATTTTCTTAACCCTGAAACAAGACAAATAGAACTCTCATGGATATGACCTGGTGCCAACCCCAGAACGACAAACCAATGTGTGTTTGGACCGCAGGAACTAAAGTCTAAATTTAGTTGCTGGGTTATTTATTGGAGCCAAAATGGTAAATGGGCTTTCACGTGTATTGCGTTTTTTTTTTTTCCCTCCCACCGTTCAAGGCACTTAAAGCGCTTCACACTGATGTCACATTTACCAACTGATGACCCAGCATCAGAAAGAACTGGGGGTTCAGTATCTTGCGCAAGGATGTTTCAATGTGACCAAAATGGCCGGGGAATAGAATCCCACAACCTCGATGTTGGGAAAAACTACCACTGACTGGCCCAAAGACGGAAGAAGAAGACCCTGCTTGGGGCTAGTTCTTTCAAGTGGCTTCTTACACACATCAGCTGAAAGTGTAAATCCAATCTTTGCGCCTTAGTGGCCGTTAAGATGGCAGTTTGGGGAACCTCGCCCTGACTGTGCTCACTTTGGAGTTCTTGTTTGTAAAAAAAAAAAAAAAAAAAAATCCAAGGTGAGGAAACATTGAACAAAAGGCGGGACAAAGTCATTGTGGAAAAGAATTTGTCTCCTCTTTCAATTGCCCGTGTGCTCTCCTGTCAAGAGGAGAAAAATCTCAGGAAGAAACAAATTCAAGAAATGCAAAACAACGCCAAACCTCCTGCTGCCTGCTGACGGATTGATTAGGACTAAGTCAATCTTAAAGGCTCTGAAGAATAAGGTTAGAGCTCGGGGTTAAAAGTCTTTTTACAGTTGCACAAAATGATGATGAGTTGTGATCCGAGAAAAAAAAAAAAGCCATAATGTAAATGTCGTAATCATTCTTGACCACTCTTGTAATAACTTTCCACATTTTGTTTTTATTAGTTGTGACGTTTCCTGTCTTACTTAACGCTCCTCAATCTGCAACTCTTTAAGACTGCCTTTTTGTTTTGACAAGAGAAAAGCAAAAGTATTGTCGCCATCGGCAACCAATGAGGGAACAGAAGAGAGGCAGCTGCGGGTTATTCCATAGCTATATATTGACATATCTGGCGTTAAAAATATTATTTTCTAATGTTTATGTTAATGTAGATTTATCCACATGACAATTTAAAACTCATGAATCTTGTCAAAACAGCCTCTCACAACCTTACTGAAGTCTCATTAAACATTAGCATAAAAAAAATAATAATAATAATTTTCCTCATTATGCGACGATTTATTTATTATTATTTATTTTTTTTATTAAATTTTTTTTAGTCTTAGTGAAGCAGCATGTGGCTCTTTGGTCATACGCTGTTCCAAGTCACTGAAAACAATCAAAGAGGGAGTTTGCAGTGATACAACTGCTAGTAAATTGTGACTGTTGTCTCACTTCAGCATTTTAATCATGTAATATTGTCAAGTCATGATGAAAAATGTGATTGTCAAAGAATAAGGATTCAAAAGACAGTTTTGGTCCGGGAGGCACCAGCGGTTAGTCTTTACAAACTGACTACTGGCCTAGCGTGAACGTTTTCATCGGTTCGTCGCAGATCATTTGAGTGCTTGATTTCACAATTCTGTTTAAACGTTTTAATAACAGCAAGAACAAAATATTTCTTTATTGACCTACTGTTGTCATACTGCAACTATGTTTCTTTTGCGACATAGCCAACAATGATCCAAGCATTGCGGCTAATTCTTCATTGGGCCACGATAATACGAGGTACTGGTGTTAATGTTCTTTTTATGGATGCGGTTATGAGAAGACAAGTGTCCTGTATTTTGCATCCGCTTTTCTGACGAATGCGAGGAGCAGTTGGCCATTAGTGACTTCCGTTGCAGACACTTTTAATGGCGAAATAGCGCTCGGGCCGATTAAGAGGCAACCACTTTTGTAATTATGATCATGTCAATTGTGCTTGTCAAGGATGAAAAATTTCAGCGGAGACAGTAAAATACACCTAACAAGACTGCTCTCGGTGGTAAACACGCCGCTTTTAAAAGTGTAATTAGGCCTTTAATGCCAAACACATGGCTCGCAACCCGTTCATGAGCCCGACTTCCCTTCTCCCGACCGCTTTAACCCCCCCCCCCCCTTGTTCAGTCAGACACACTTTTCACATAGCTGGAGATCTAACCACACAAATAGGAAGCACGCTCAGTGAGGTGTGGGGGGTAAGGGGAGGGGGGAGTCGAACTAAGCAATTGAGGGACAAATTGCTATTTTCCTGTGCTCAAAATAGATACACGTGAAACGCAAAATAATCGAAAAGAATCATTTCCATCGAGAAACCAACCAAGAAAAAGTCGTTCCGACGCAAACAACACTTCCCTCCCAAACCACTCGCCAATAACGCGCGCCATCTCCTTCTTTCCCACAACTGCATCCTCTCTGTCCACCCACCTCAAGCGTTTAAGAATTCCCCCTAGAGAGACAGATACAGTAATTGGTCACAGATTTTTGTTGGCACGACACAAAGGGACCTCCTATTCACCCCTGTGCAGCTGTCCATTTCCCATTCTCCCATCTCGGCACCCCGCTTGCTCCGTCCCCACCAACGCCTCGACTACCACCAGTGGAGCTAACGCCGAGCCGTTCCCATTGCCCATAACACACGGCCCCTTTCACTGCCGCAATAAAGACGTTGAGATACATGCCTTTCGTGACCCTGACCCGCAGCCTCCAAACGCCCCAAGGCCTCGTTGACATCTCGGAGACCTTTGAATCCCTTCATACGTTTTCTCTGATAGAAGAAGCTTTCACCAATTAGGGATCCACCAGCTTCGGCTGAAGCACCTGTAGATAGTTGCTTATCTAAATTATATTTGGATATAAAACGCATTGCCAAGACAAAACACTAAAGTGAAACAAAAAAAATTAAATATACGTCAGATTAAATAAAATTGCTTAAAACCGTTCTGGTTTTGGTCCATTCCAAAGTGAAAAAGTTTCAGTTTTTTACAAGGCTAGAAGAGGCCTTAATTAGAATAGTTGAATAAGTATGTTTACCCTTTTAAAGCTGCTTGTAAACACCATATTTTCCCGCCTTTTTTTAATTTATTTTTCTGTTCTGCATGAAAGGCCCCAACACAGAAAGATGACAAGCGGATTGAAGTCAACTTGAAAAAAGGCACAACAGTGACTGTGTACAAAAGAATTCCGCATTGACTTTTGGTGGGAGCACGTTCACGTTCGTCCTTTCAGTGCTTATGCTCGTGCTTGACATCTGAACATGGGCGAAATATAGCATTGATTTCTTCTGGATACTCAAAACATCACACCCACTTTGCATAACTACAATGTAATAACCAATAAAACAATAACCACAAAAATGAGCATGACACCCCTGATTTACAGTATTCAACATTATTCATATTGTTGTTTACTTCTGTGCTGTTGCTGCCTGAAGTTGAATTTGCATCGTGCAAATTGTTAAAGAACTAAATCACAGAAGGAAATCCAGTCTAAATAAATGCTGCCTGCTTCGTTCTTTCAGCCTTCCTTGCATAATGGAACACATGTGCTGAGTTTGCATCGACTAGCGGGATGACTAAAACAGACATGAAAGGAAGAAAAGAGACACACAGAAGAAATTGGACGCTGCTGAAAGACGAAGAGGGGGCTTGGAGGAAACAGAATGGAAGAGCGGGCGTTTGGTTCGGAGAATAAGGTGATTACAATTCCAGTCACAAGCAGCAGCAGTTTGCGCGGCCATCCCGAATTTCTCGAGCAAACAGAGCAAAGCTGCTCCCGAGGGGCTCGTGGGAAGCCATAGGTCAACCACCTCTTTCCTGACTCACCACATGTTAAAGGAATTCTGCGTTGCATTGTGGGATATGACACCAGTAACCCCTGCAAACGCACTGCCAGATTACTAACACGTACAACTCAAACCTGTTGGTAAAGTAAAGAAAAAAAAAAAAATCACTCAACTGAACATTGATTGTTGCTGATTTAAAATGGAGCTTTTATCTGCAAAATAAATGATGACCTACTTCAAAGTGTGGCACGGGGAGAAAACGATGTCCCGGATTCACTTGGAGAAATCACTTCTTATCTGTTTGCCAAACCGAGGCGGCAATTGTCACAGTAAACAAAGAGCGGAGAGGCAGCAAACGTTTGGGAGCCACTTTAGCATTCCCGAAAGCAGCTGCGGCTTTACAAGGATTTGGCCACGTGTCGCTTCTTCTCTTGTGTTTGTGTTGAAGGGGCTTCATCATGTTGCAAGATTGCTTTTCATACAGAAAAAAAAGTCAAATAAAAAAAAAAAAAATGGATGTGTTTGTGAATTCAGGGCCAACAGGGTTTGGACGTTTGCAACTACACAACATTTTTCACTTCTAACGAAGAAAAGAAAAAAAGGCATAGCATGCACCAGTTTTGCTGGTGTGATTCAAATTTGTCTTTGAAGGGGAAGTTAACCCCAACATTTTCTTTCCACTATGTTCTATGCGCGACCCGAAAAATTTGAATAAGCATTCTGATTAATTTCGCAATTGTGGAATATGAGTTAAGCAGCAAAATCCACCCGTTTTTAGACATCTCAGGGACGGCCATTTTGTCACTTTCTGTCCACTGAAAATGACGTCACAGTTGCTCAGGGATCACGTAACGCCCAATCGCGGCTCACCTTTTTTTCGTGAGCCTTGAGATACAAGTTGATCAGTTTTGGGATTATGCTTGCAAGTCTGCGGTGTTCAAAGGCAAATACAGAGTGGTTGCCTTAAATACATAGAATTCTGTATATTTGATATTCAATTTGACAGTAAATTTGAACTGGGTTTTGGCAATATACATCTAGAATTATGCTGTTTGATAAATTGTTCACTATCTGCCAAACTGCTGCTTGTTGAAAAATTAGTCGAGTTTTGAATGCCACCGTCAAGCGCTACAGTCATAAATAAATAAAATAATTGACCCAACTTCTTGCGTCTCAAAAAACTCGCATGTCAGGTCACGTGTCTCTCAAGTCAATTGGATTTTTGAATTTAGCAATTCCAGCAAATGAGAATACAAAGTCATGCGCATACGTGGGGTGGCGGGGGTCATTTCAAAGTGCAGGCTTGGCATGCTGTTGGACCACTGTCAGGTCAGACGGCTGTCACCATCAGACGTGATCGACATCTGTCAACCAGCCCAAATATAAAACAAACACCAAGACCCGACAAAGAGAGCGCGACGTACTGAATATAGGAGCCACTTTAATAACTCTCTGGTGAATTTCCGCTCCATCTGCCTGTCCCCCGAATATCCCTGACATCAACAGCTTCAATCCCTGCGAGGCCACGAGGGGACTATATGGAGCCACAACAGGCCCGGGGGGGAGGGCTTGGACACAGGTGGTGCACAGCAACTGGCACGAGTCTGAACACACAAACATACACAACCGGCACTGATGCACATTCTTCGAGCATTGTCGCCCACAACTCTATGTGTATATACAGCACATGCCTACATAATTGTAAGAACGCAAGATTCAAACAACCGCAAGTATGTAAATGCGGCACATACCATATGATCGCACAAAAAACATATTGTGTGCTTTGACACACCCCAACTTACTCGCACCTTCCAGATACATATTGTACACAATCCAGTTTTGCCGATTGTGTACCCACATCTGGCGTGCACACGTGAGCACTAAGAGAGCCTGTCACTCACAAGCAAACGGAGACTTTTCACACTTTGCACAATGGTCTCAACATGCACACAAAGGCAAATATCACACCTACGTTTGATGCAAACTGCTCAAACCAGAAGAGAGGGGAAAAAAAAGCGGGTCTTTTCTTACTCTGACTCCTGATGCTTGAAAACCTTCAATTTAAGTACAAAGAATAAACTTTGAGAGCTTTATAACTGCGATCTTCTTCACTTCCATGCATTTCATACTGTAAAGTGAATGCAATTAGGTGCTTTTGACTTTTTCTTTGCCGAAGCGCAATTTCTCTGGGTTACACAAGCCAAAACAACAAACTGCAGTGTGGTAAACATTGTGCGACTTCCCCCTGCAAGATTAACAATGACAGCGATTTATCCTGAATTCCAGAGCAATGAGGCAACAAATTAAAACAGGCATTAGTCCTGAATTTGAGCTCTCGTTTGGAGTAGCATGACACATGACTGACATTTATGCGAACCCTCCAACAAACGACCCTTTCACTGCATCGCAGGATTGAAACTTTCTGGCGAGATTTTCATTTATTTAGCATTCGGTGATCCAAGGGGCATCGAATCATTTACAACCGAAACGGCTGAGTTTGAAACCTTATGTAAGGCGCACATCTGATACGTAACAGAATTGTGTCTCGGAGGAACTAGATAAAATTGAGTCAGTAGGTGGGAATTATTCAGAAGAATGTTGCAGGCAGCAAGCATCTCTGTTGCAAAACAACACAAGACACAACAGTGAAGACGCCGTGTCGGAGACTCCAAACCACCTCCGCATGTTTTTCTTATTAGCATTCGAGGGTCATGTGTCTCTTTACTGTGCTAATCCGAATCAGAGCTTGCCTCGAGTGTTTGCAACAAGGCGCTGTCATCTTTATCGGCAGAAAGAAGAACTCCTAAATTTTCCAATGCATTTTTGGACTAGTCCCTCGGACTTTCTCATTGTGTCGAGTAGGAATCTCAACGACACGAGGAAGTCCGATTTTGTGAATACAATCACTTGACATATTTAACCAGAGCACATCCCAGTTGATTGACGGTGAAAGGCCGGACATAATTCTGTGTGTGCTTTCAGATAAAAGTGCTTTATAACACAGAAGTGGAAGAAGAAAGCCAATTGCGTAACCTTTAGAAGATTTATAATTTATGAGCTGTCTCACGATAGACATTGAACATTAATCCACGTCTTTGTAATAGTTTTTTTTTCTTTTTTTTTTTGTCTGACGAGCAAAGATGATGGATTTTAAGGCGTGTTTGACGGTGGTAGCAAACACTAAAGGCAAATAAAGTAAGTAAGTCAGTAATTCATTCTGGTAAATCTAATGTATGAATGTTAGGCGGGAAGTTATTTGTCAATAGTGCAAGCCTCGTCTTGCCACCGGCCTTCATATATATATATATCTATATATATATATATTTTATTTTTTTTCTTTCTGTATATCGCTCAGCACTTGACTGCGCTGGAGGCAAAGAGAAAAGAGAGCATTCATGTTTGAGATGATCTTGCTGCTCCTCTAACACAAGTGTTTGTCTTTCACAAGAAAATGGAGGCGGGGCCTGGAGGGGGGTGAGGGTTGACTCAAAAATCTGACAAATTGCTGAAAATTGCCTTCCCACAGTCATTCCTGTTTGGACACACTCGGCACATCTGGTTGTGATCTGGCAACAAAGGTGCCGTGGCCGAGGGCCTCGGCTCTCAGAGTGGTGCCGCATATTTAGCCGCTCTTTCTCCACCTTCTGGTTTTGTTTGCAAACGCACTGACACTCACCCCCCCGCATCGTCTGCCCTCTCTCCCTCCCTGTGGGGTGCGATGCTTGGCAGTCGTTCCGCCATAGCATTCCTGAGCCACTTTCCCAACTTTAGGGGTATCGGTGGCTTATAATTGAGGTGACTGCAAATATGAATTCAGCGCTGTCATACTGCAAACGAAATACACTCAAGGGGTGGAGGTTGCTACCAGCCAGTGGAACAACTTCAAACAACCCCCAAAAGATAAAATAGCAGTGTTTGGTACACTTGCATGAACATGAACGTACCCCGGAGGCTTTCTTTAAATGTAAACACCTAATGCCAGTAATTGGCCGTTAATGTGAATGAGACGTGATAAATTCAACAGGCTTTTACGTTAGTCTCTTTTTCATGGGTATGATTAATTAAGCTGGCATTTTCGGATGGCTAAATCAATGATTTTTTTTTTTGGGGGGGGGTCATTGGAGATTGTAACCGAGCACCAAGCTCTCTGCATAAATGAGGCTGACATGAAACACCTAAGGCCCAACATAGCCAAATCTTTTACGCTTAATGCGCTTAATAGGTTGTGTGGTACTCAAATGGCTTTTATATTATTGCGTAAATTACGCTATCATTTTTCAGTTATGCTAAGTGTCAGAACAAAGGTGTGCTGATCGTTCCTAGCGGCGCATTTGCGTTTAGTCAATGCAGTCGGATGGCGTGAACTGATGGCCGCATCAAGTCAGCGAAAGAGAATCCGGGTCGAGGACATACTATAGCAAGCGCATGAACAAGCAGACACACAACCAAATAATGATTTTTGTCCTTTAAACACGCACAAACAAAGCATGTTGTGAAATAAAAACAATGTGGGACAACAATATCATTGCGTTATTTTGGAATCCAGAGGGATACAGCAAATCCAGATTCCTTTCCTGGGAGACTGAGCCAAAAAAGGAGCATCAAGCTTGGAGAATCGGGAGCAAGGAAGTCTTGTGAATGGACTGAATTGTTTTAAACTTTTTAACTGTCAACTAAGATAGCATATAGCGGCCAAAACCACCACCATCGGTCACCTGATTGTCTGACAAAGTGTTGACCAACCCCCGTCGCAGGAGGAGTACCCCTCCTCTTGTCCGCTCGAACTGCAGCGTGGAGTCATCCTCACATACAAATACGTCAAGCCATGTCAAGTGTCAAGTCGCCATATTTCCCATTCTGAATGTAGCCTCACCACCAGCAGTTTGTGAAACTCACTAGTTTTTTTTCCAACTGTAAAGGTGATTTTCCGAGTTTAGTTTTTTTGTTGATCCCCAAGAAATAATGTTTGCAAGCTCAGCATATGCGTATTTGTTGAAGAACTGTGTGTGTGTGTGTGGGGGGGGGGATGTTTGGGAACCACCGAACCACAACTTTAACCGTGACTGATAATCAATGCAGTGAACATAACCATGACACCCAACCACCATAACACAAAACATTTACAACTAGTAGCGAGTACAACCACATCTAGAACCGGTTTGTACCCATGACTTAAATCATGGCAATAAAGAACACCAAAAAAAAAAAAAATCAAACCTTGGCAACAGCTAAGCGTGACTACAAGCGTGACCACAGTCAATAATACTAATAGAGCCCTTAAGAACATCGACTTTAAACTCCTTACACAGAATCAAATTTCCAGGCTGACAAAAACTTGAGGGGTTAAAACTCCAACTCTTTCCTAATTCCATCACCGCCCCTCAAAAAGCAATTTCAACTTGTGAGCACCAGCGTTTTGCTCCTCGCAAAGCTGTCGAAAACCCTTACAAGTACATTGCGACCTTGAATTTCAGACCCTCGTAAATACTTTTTCGTTATTTGACTCAGACGGGTGTGCATTGCGAGGAGGGCTCATTCATTGTCTCGCTGGAGTTTGGATTAATATGCATTCTCTGGACAACATCTGCTTTCTAGGTCAACACTGCACATTTTTATGTCTTGACTGAAAAACACATGACATGATTCGGGGAAACCTGCTGCGCTTGCTAAAACGCGTCTGGGGAAGGATCCTGTAATCCCCTTTTTAAAAAAAAAAAAAAATGTTTGTAATACAGAAGACATAGCCATGCTTTTCCAAGACTTTTCGAAAGAAGAACCTGCGTTGTGGATTCTAGTACGAGTTACAAAGAATCAACTCATGCAGGAATGTATAGAAGAGGAGTGGCCTTGGATAAATGCTTGCAGCGTTGTCAGTCGTGCAGCTGCAGAGTCGAGAAGAGGGAAAAACGGGGTGCACAGCTGCACACCGAGGCCTCAGCTTCTCAAGTTGCTTTTTTGCGTCCGTTTCCTGCCCCACTCTGAACCAAGCAGGACTTATTAGACCCTCCCCCTTCCTTAATTATCTATGATATCACCACCACATCATGCTTAAAGGTGGTCCCGGGTTCCCTTGTCATGCCAAACCGTGCCACCAGTCGCTGTTTACTCAAGAACCGGTTCCTCTGTTCCCGTCCGTCTTTCTGTCCATTGACTGCTATCAGCACATCTGCTTCAGTTTTGACTTACCCCGTTTTGTTTGTCCATCTGTATTTGTGCCCCCCCCCCTCCCCCCACCCTGTCCTCCATCGGTAAAAGGAGGCTGAGGAATGATCACTCGGGCTTTGATGCTGCTGGCCCCTGCCCCGGCGCTCCATAATATGAGGGTTCGAGCAATTACGAAAGCGCTCCTAGCTGAATGTGATTATTCCAAACTACTCCTGTCAGGATTCGGTGGAAAATGAGGCGGTGGAGGAAGTGAACGTTTGAGGGGAAATGAGCTACGGAGTATTTTATGAACGTCAAGAGAATACGTAGCAGATAAGACGTTCTGATGCATTTTAATAGAACCAAATGGCATTATGCTAAATAGCACAGAGAGAAATTTGTTAAGAAATTTCCCATTCTGTAGAAGCTATGCGCAGACTAAATGGATGCCTTAAAATGAAACTGAACTCGTATGGGGTTTACTTGCACCACTTTGACTCCAAATGATGGAAAATAAAATGTGATCTTCTTAGCCCAGAACTAATTACTTGCAGCGATTAGATGAGGCGGTGCAACACGTTTTTTTTTTCTTTTACTGGGACTGTATTTCTCTGAAGAGTAATAGGAACACTGTCTGCTATTACATGGAATATCTTTCAAATTTGCCATGGATTAATGTTAATTCTTGCATTCAAACCATGACAGCAACTTGGCCAGCCCTCAGTGGAAGACTTCTGTGGGGAATAATCTTCTCACAATGAGTCAGCTCATCACACTGATTACACCACGGATGCTCAGAGGTGCATGTGATTTGTAAAAAGCGGCGGCTAAAAGCGGCGACGCCACCGCTGTCTCTGACTGCAGCTGCTGGCTGATACTCGAGCGAGGTTGCCACCTTGTTTGGGGGCGCAACATTATTTGAGAGGACTATTCGACTGCTTTGTTTTGGTTTTTTTTTCCCCCCAATAAATCGCTCTGACATCCAATCTGTTCGATGACATTCAGATTCCTCCCCAAAAAAATTGAAAATCAGAGCCGTGACAGGCCATTTATCCACCGTTGCCTTTTATGCAGAAAGGAGGAGATTGGCGCAACACTTTTACTCAGAGACATGACATCACACAAGCCAGTGTTTGTTTTGATGTATACCACTTGTATGTGATGTCTTGTCCTGCCTCAGAGAAAAAATTGCCGGATCAACATTGTCCAAACTCAATTTGGTGTCATTTATAATGAGAAAAAAACATGAGCTAGTGACTCGTGTCTCACTTTGGTCATCCCCCTCAAAGTTATTGCTTTTGTACCCTTGGGTTTTACAGCATGGCAACCTTCCTGTAACTGAAAGGATACTTGAAGTCCCGATATCTGGCTCATATGGATGAAATAGCGAAGACAGCGGGAGAAATCATTAAATCCACACTAGTCTTACTCAGCGACCGTTCAAAAATCTAAAACATATTCTTGCTTTTTCCACCAACAATGGCCCAAGGAGGGAAAAGTCTCAATTTGATTGCGGATACACTTGCGAGGCCATTTTCAAGACGTACCTCTCAGGAGAAGCTCGCTCTCGTGAGCCGAGGTCGTCCAACACCTAGTATTGCGTAAAGTCTGTATATTATTTCACCAGCCGTGGTGTCATAAATAATGGCATGATGAGGGGGGTTTATTCAAGTCGGACGCGGTCGGACTTCACTGATGGCCTCGATGTGAAATACACAGCCCGCCAAAGCCCAAACCAATGCTAGAAGACCACACTCATTTGAAAGAAAAGAAAACCTGCACTCAACACTGCAGCTCGGGCCACCCACCACTCGCCTGCACTACCCCTCCTCCCAAAAAAAACGCCTCGCACCTGCTTTGTACAGTGAGAGGAGGCAACAACTGCTTGCATGTTTGCCCGAGAGCGCAACTGGGCGTGCGACGCAAGCCCCAGCACAAAGTGTCGTGTGAGCACGGACGTAAAAGAATGCCCCGGTGCACGCGGCCGCCGCTCGATTTAACCTTCCGCCGAATGCCACTGCGACGCCAGCCTGACTTTGTGTGGCCGCATACCGCTGAGAAGAAGATATGGAAAAAATCTGCGGCCCCGTAAATCTTGGAGATTACGTGGCTCCTCTCAGCTCCGGGCCTCAGTAATGCCCCCAAATCCAACTGTGCCCTGTCACTGCAATTTGGGCCTTTTATCTCCAGTGAGGAAATGAATCGCTGTGCCCACTTGTTGATGGGACGTGTGTGCGTGCCTTTAAAATTCCGACACGTATTTGCGTGTCGGTAAAAGATAGGCGAGGCATGGGAGAGGGGATTACACGTAGGAATAGCAATGGATCAACTGAAACACAACATTGGCTTGATTTTTTAATTGCCTCTCGCCTGCGATGAATGGACCCCGCAGCTGTCTGCGTGAACAGCTGCTTGCCTAAAACGTTTGGACGGAACGCAGTCTGGGAGTGGGGTGGAAAGAACAATGCTGTATGAATCATAGGCAGGCGGAGATTTTTTTTTTTTTTTTTTTTTTGCTATTTTACAACGCGTTTAAGAAAAAAATAAAAAGAATTTTTGTTTGACGCTCGCATCTGTTCCATTTCCCTGGGCGCTCGCAAAGACACATTATGTATGCGGCAACATGAATTCATACACAAAGTGAAATGATACAATGTCTCCTTTTTCTCCCTTTCAGCTTGGAATTTGTAAGTTTACAAGTTGAATTTATCGCTGCTGGAAGAAACAGGGGGTCTAAAAAGATCCGATGGCGCAGTACGTTTGGGTATCCTGCGCGAGGTTTTTCAGACTTGAATCAAGCAGTGTTGTTTTTGCTCGAACCCCCTTCTCGCTCTTGCCCTCGAGGCCTTGCGGCTGACTTCTCTGGATCTATAAATCACCAGCAACGCAGTCTTGCATCAAGCAGCGAGCTTGCCCAGTCGCAAAGTTAATCGCGTTTGCATCTCCAAGTTGGGTTTTATCCAAACATGAGAGGACACACAGTACATTCTCTCAGAGAATAAAAATACAGTCGAACACAATGAAGCGTATAAAACTGGGAGTTGGACTAATATTTTAGGGAGCAATATTCTGACTGAGATATACAATCCCTTAGCAAAACTAAATTGATATTTTGAGAACATTCATTGTGCAATTCTCCAAAATCCAAATAAAAACTCAGCATTTTACAGGGCAAACGAACACAAATCACATTTATATTTACTACACAATTATATCATTTTAAACCTGAAGGCTCCTCCTCCTGGCTGACATCTGCAGTAACGTACTTAAATATTTTACATTTTTAAACGTGTGCGCTGTGCTTACTTGTAGCAGTTATTTTCTCTTACACTTAAGACACTTGTTTTTTTTTTATTTGCTGATTATAAATCATAATTACTTTTTGCCGTAGCACAGTTCCAGCCAGACTTCAGTTAAGTTTGCTTTTTCAGTAATAGTAGTTCATTAGCTTAGCAGTTAGCATGGCTTTTCTCACTATTGTCCTCCGTTAGTGATAATGACGCTTGTCCGAATCTTATTCGCCGTCATTAAGGCAAAGTTTACTGACTTAGAAAATCAGCTCCACACAACGAAAGGTCAGTGTTTAGCCATGCTAGCTAGCCAACCGCAGCTCACTTGTAGCTTAGCACCTAGCATTGCCCTTGTCGTTTCAGCGCAGCCAGGCTGCGTGACTGTTTGACATGGACGGTGCCACTTTATCCCGATCTGTGGTCCATGTTATGCTGTTCTGGTGAAAAAAAAATGCAATAAAAAAAGCGGGGAAACAAAATGGAGGTGGGACTTGGGGTTGGATGCGGATCAACAGACAGACATCTCATTCACGTTGCACTCAAGCTCAGCTTACACTGCGCTCCCCTATTTGTCCGATGGAATTTGTAGAGAATACAGGACGCTTTCCAAAAGTGACATATGCCTTCAAGCCTTCCAATAATCTATAAACCCCGAGAAGAACAAACGTAGCCGTGTGTGTGTCGCGTGTGTGTGTGCGCCGTTCTGTTGTTTGCAAGCATGTGCCGATCTGATTAATGTTCTTCAATCTTTTTTCCATTGGTGTGCAAAGCGCCCAACCCAGATATGTTGGAATTAGGCCTCATCGCTCACTACCATCCTACTCTAATCAAAGTGCCGATTCTTGAAACAGACAGCTGCTGTCATGCGGCTTGATTCCAATGGCTATCTGTCCCCGTGGCTGTCCGAGTACTTAGTTGACCAGCTGAGGTTGTCGGGGAACGAGGGGCGAACTGCTGTAAGAGAGCGGCGCTTCAACGCACACATAGCAGCTTAGACCAAAAGCAGACTGAAGGTAAGTTTGCCTGTCGTTGTCTTTTTGTGCGTTACATCTGAGCATGCTCATTCTCGGAGAACAGTCAGCGGCGATTGGCTTAAAATGCTGTTTTTCCGATGAAAAAAATGTCACTAAAATGTTCTGGAAATTGTGTGCAAAAAGGAGAGCTCAAATGATCTATTCGAGGGTGGCTGAAATGAGCACTGAGGTCAGGTGTAGTGTCTGTTTTCCACATTTGAGCTAAATGGACGAATATATGATTTATTATTTTTTTTATATGAACTTAAAAACATCTGCTATATTTTCAACACTGATAACATTCCCAGCATGCATCCCAGTCGGCATGCAATGCCGCACACGCTTGCCACGTTCCTCCGCATTTAACTTCCTAAAACCAAGTCAAGCTCGAGGTAACATTCCCTGAATGCCTCCTTGAGCTAAAAGTTTTGGAGATTAAAGCTGCTAAATATATATTTATCCCGCAATGAGTTATTGTCTGCCCATCTATTTGTGGTCCGGGCTTGTTATCTGGGTGGGCCCGGGGCAGAAATAATACCAACTGTTGAGTACTAACTACAGATCGGGTTTACTCACCTTATTCATATCGCAACAAATTCCCATTAAACTAACGAGTGGGGAAATAACCACTGCTGAAATCACACTAATTGCAACTTAGGAAAGTAGTACATGCGTCTCATTCCTGGGTGGTCATTGCAATGTGGTTCAAATGTCAATAAGTTGAGTTTACGTCGCTAAGTCAGCTGCGTTTAGTGTGAAGGGACTCACCTCTCAGCTGCACAAAACAATCTCCCTCCACATGTTCCTCACAGTAAAGAGTTAAATATTATCCCAAGTACACTTCATTTTCTTACATTTGCATGACAGTTAAGAAAGGAAAAAAAGCATTAAAGAGTGAGTCATGTTTTTTTTTTTTAAACTTGTACGGCAATAAAAATGGCTCGAAGCCAAAAAAAGAAAGATTTTATGAAGGCCAGAGTTTGACTGATAATAATAATCTTTTTTTATGGGAAATAATTTGAAATTGAAATGCTTTCACATCGTATTATTATGATCTAAAAATTCACCCGATGAATGAGAAGAATAAGTGAGTATTTTGTAGCCTGAAAACATTTGAATTGTAGATTCCACTGACATTTATACGATTCAATATCACGGAGGAGCGTAACCATCAAAACACATGCACATAAACAACAAAGGGGGTCAAAGTTCAAACGGGCCTGAAACTCCTCCACCCCACCCCTTGCACTGAGAACATCACAGGTCGCTCTGTGTGCTGCTCTCCATTTATTTGACCCATCATCCCTCATCAGGCCTGCTGACCCCGTGACCCCGGAGCTTGGGTTACCTTGTCAGTTGACCGTCTATTCACGTGCGCCGAGCTTGAAGCCGTGTCAACAGGTAGTCTGCAGAAAGGAAGAGGGACACTCACTTGTATGTAACTAGCAACATTTGTTTCTGCTTCCTATTTTTCTTACAATTTCCGTTAGCTTGATCGGAATCTCAGCAGGAGTCTGAATTAAAAAAACGTTTTTACCGAGCAAAGACGTGGACTGCCGAGTTAGCTTCTGTGCTAGCTGCCAACGAGTAGGTTGTTATATGCAAATCACTCAAAAGGTGAAGCGTTGAAATGAATGCGTTCAATTTTGGATATTGAGAATTCTGGGCTCCCGTCAAACTCTCCCGCTCATTGAATAGCATTGAACTTTGGCTCGTTGTCTTTTGATTTGTGAGGATTAATTTTTTATTTCAAAATGAGATGAAAATGTTGTGTGGACTATTATAACAATCTGCCTGCACAGGCAAAAGTGCCAATATAACAGAAATTGGACGTAATTGGTCTAACGTGAGTGAATGTCATTACTAAAAGACGAACGACCCAACTAAATGGTGAGATGTGGAGTATGGGTGCCAGCAATGACACGCCGGGTAATTTTTTACGACATTAATATAGATAATGATTCCTAAAATATAGAAGAAAACATTACATTTCTCCCGATTTCTCCGACATTCAGACTCCACACACTGTGGAATGATAATTTCGTTTCCATCATGTTATGGTTGGACCATCCAAGCGCACTACAACACCCAGGCACGATTTTCTGCTCGTCATAGGCAAAAGTAATACAATACGGTGGGTTGTTTTCCCCGAAAAAAAAAAATAATCAATGAGGGCGGGCAGTAGGTTTGATCTGATTTACATATGCTAATTGCGGTTGACTCAAAAGCAAAGGCCCACATTAGTGTGCAAACAAACGGCTTGGATAGCTGTTGAGGGGAACCGATAAAAACACTGCCCCCCCCCTCGTGTGCTGTCAGCTATCATTCAGCCTCCTGCAAGTGGAATCCTTGAGAGGAGATGCTATCACCCTTGGCCCGTATGCATTCACACCACAGTTGCCCTTATCTCCGGCGAGATAACAGATCTCCTCGACAGGCGAGAGACCCGAACTAGACTGACACACACTCACTTTCTGAACCTGCTATCTCATTTCGGGTCTCAGCTGCTTTCTACGCCTTTTCATTTCAGAGAGAGGTTCTTTGAAACAAACAAAACAGGCCAATTTGTTCCTCTTCCTGTTTAAAATTCTCTAAGTGTGTCCTGTTGTAGCTGAGGCGGCAAAGGGCGCGTGCTGTTCTACGTGATTGCGATCTCTGATGTCGGTCGGCGGCAGAAACGTGACACGCCTCCGAGTTGACGGCTTTGGATGAACATGAAATGGAGCAAAGCGTCGGAAGCATGACAGATCAACAATTTCCTGCGACAATTTCCATTTTTATCACTTTGCAAACATCGCATTTCCTGGTAGACAATATTGTTGAAGGTTTAAGAGGCCGTGTAAGCACACAGCAAGAGGACAGGTCAGTCATGTACAATTGAGCAAAAATGTCATGTAAATAGCATCTCAAATATATGGAGGCTTGCGTGAAATCGAGGAATTTTTGAAAAGATGCGATAAAATACACACGCTCACTCCAAAATGTGCATTGTGGGGACATTTATCTATTTCGTTCCAAACTGACAACACTTGACTTTTTATGTACCAGCAATAATTTTTACTACGTTTCCATAAGTGTATGCAAAACAAAGGCCTTCGTCCCTTCCATCTGCAGTGAATAAATAAACACGCCGGGCGCTATGTTTATAAACACATTGACGGGCACCGGCGCAGATAACGTGCGTAATATCATCACAGCGGCACGTTGTGACAGTCCCGAGCCGGCGGTGCTTTTCAGCCGCTGTCCACCAGACCACAGCAATAATAAAAACAAGCATCCCGGTGTGGAACTGGTCCCACAGTGTGAGGACCGTAATGAGGAACATGTGGAGCTGCCTAGACACACAGGCAGAGGAAACCCAATCCTGCAACCCCCCCCCCCGCCCAGTTCTCCCCCACTCCCATTCCTCCACCCATCCCCCCATTCCTTCTCGCTTCACTCGACATTCTCACTGGCTCACGTTGCTTTACTTTTTGAAACTTTTCTCGTACAAGAAGCCATATGAAGAGCTTATAGGTCTCTTTTAAAGGAATGAAGTGGCACACTTTGTTCCTTAAAAGTGTTTTTATTTTGCTTTCGAGGTGCTATTTTCCGAATCCTGCAATGCAATACGCTCACGAGGAAACACGGCAAAAGAAAGAGGTCTTTCTCCTCACGTCAAGTCTGACAGGCAGTCCAGGACTTCCTTTCATGTGTTGAAGTCATCCTTGCCGTCCACCTGGATCAATGAGCTATTTGCTTCACTGATCATCAGTCTCGCATTCATTAGTAGCAGCTTGTGGATGTTCTGCTCTGCAACTTTAATTTTGCTGCTCTATTGCAACCTGCGCTTTTTTTTTTTTTTTTTTTACATCTTGAGTCAAGATGACAACAACCTGCATTTGGTGTCTTCATCAGAATCACTAAGTCAAAATGAAAATGTTGTTAAATAATGAAACTGAGCTCTCAGTCAAAATAGTTGCACATATCTCTTAAATGTATTTTCTTAATTTTTAGTAATTTTTCTTTTGTGTATGTTACAATTTGTGTTTTATAAGTGGTTAAATTACAATAAACATTTTTTAGATGATTTTATTGTCAACAAGTTATTTGATTAAAGGAGTCATTTTCATATTATATATTGGATTTTCATAATTATATTCAACTTGCTGTCCCTCAAGCAACCCTCTGCTGTTTTCAGAAAAAGCGTTTTATCTGTCCTCAACTGAGGCAGAAACAGAGGATACCTGCATATTAAATACTGTATTTAGATTTAGGTTTTGTCATTTTCATCCCATTATATCTTGTCAATCTTAGCATGTCCACTCTGTCTTAGTGAAATATCACTTGATAGAAAAAAAAAATCCTTGTAGAAATTCAAACTGCATTTGACAGGACACCGTCAGCTTAACAGAATCATGCTGAATCAACATTACATGTTAGACAAGGCAAAAAAAATGTCATGCTAACATTTGCCAAAAGGTAGGAACGTGACCAATATCCATTTCTCCTCCTCTTTGAATGTAAAATAAACCACTGTCTTTCCTTTTAGGAAATGCAGTCAACTGGTCGGGAGGACGAACAGCGTAGGAGGTGAGTGGGGTTGGTTTAGAAAATATTCCACTGTACATTAATATGGGCACCCAAAAAAAAATAAAAATCAGGACCATCTAAACTGTCACGAAGAGAAAGCAACACTTACACCATTAGTTTGGTTCACTACGCTTTGTTTTCAGTCATGTAGCGTTACACTGGAAACGCCATAAAGAGTGCACCAAACTTAATCGAAGTGAGACATTTATCAAATAAAAATGGCAAAGAATTACCATTTTGGATATTTAGAACATCAAATTGGACATTTTTGTTTTGTTTTGTATAAACAACATTGTTATGGGTTCTAATACACACTGAAAATGGTGAACATACATGTCGGGGGTTCAGTGACTCGGCAAAATAACATTGGACAATTTGACCCAAAGAATGTGCTTTAGATGAGTAAAAGTAAGTCGCTGATGTGCATCCAGGTTACAGGAACGTCGCCAACTACTGGCCTGGCATGCAAATGACAGTATTTTCGGTGATCTTTACAAGGTCAAAAAAAAAAAAAAAACCAGACCCGTTTTCACTTGCTTGTCCTGATGTCAACATACTCTCAGTCTGTGTTTTTTAGGCGGATTTAAAACGTCAGCATTCAGCCCATCAACCGAGCTCGCCCCCGAAATTAGCTGAACAAACAGAGTAAAGCCGAGCTCTCCAGGGAATAAACTTGGCACACTGGGTCCAGTGTGACAGGGCTCCTTGTAGCTCAGAACAATCCAAATGTTCCACTTGGGTTGAGCTGTCTTCGTTCCCCCCCCCTCTCTCCACTCTATATATCGGCCCCACATCAACATGGGCCCGTCAAGACCTTTCACAAGGCTGACAGGCCACCTGAATCACACAATTGTGCGGCCGGAGGGGCCGGCATGTGTACAGAAGACGCAGTGATCCAGCAACTGTCTGGGTTCACTTCTCCTCTCTCTCATAAAGTCAGCAGGCCCAAATGTTCCCGCTGCACCAAAACAACACATTAACTTTTAATCCAATTTGAGGAAAAAAAAATAAAAACAATTATGCAACTGTTGGGTTTTTCATAAGGCCGGCGTTTAATAAGGTAATGGTCGGGCGCATTAAAATTCTTGCTTCGCATGGCTCAAATAGCCCACAGCGCGTCCCAGGTGAGGGCTGAAGGCTTGAGTGGCCGTGTCTTTGCAGATGGTCCGGCCTCACAGCAGCTGTGCAAATGAAAGACGAAGTGTCGTTGAAGGAGTGAGAGAAAGAGTGAGAGGCAGAGAGAGCAGTGGAAAGTTGGCCACAAAAGGGAAAAAGTAACACACAAGTCGCTCGCGGAAAAAGTCATGGAAAAACTAATGGTGCTCAGATGCAGTGAGAAAATCGGCGGGAGTATTTTGCTGTCTCTCTTAAGCCGCAATAACAGATAGCACCCATGCTGGAGAGATAAAACGACCCTCTAATCGTGATAAAGCAACTGACCAATTCAAACAATTTTGATAAAAGGCTTAGGAGGCGACGGTTGTCCTTCAATTGCAACCTTATCATGGCAGCCATTAAGCAAGTCATATTTCCAACGCCATAAAATGTTACTTTATGGAAGCCGAGTGAGATATGATGTGTTAGTTTGCACCCGCAACTGTGCCACCGAAGCACCTCCAAGAGTGAGAAAAAAAACAGCTGATAGGCTCCTTGCCTGATGCTAAAAACACACCGACATTTGTCTTCAGTAGGAGGGAGGGAGTGTCGAAGAGGGCACATGCCCCAAAAAATGCTTTGCGCTTAAAAAGTCCTGCTATTATGCGGGAGAAGTTGTACTGTTAAAGGATACAGTGAAATGTTTCCAAATTAAAATTTTATTTGGAAGAAAAATATTGCGTGTTTAGAGGGGGAAAATATTGTAAATGTAATGTAAATGCAAGCCAGGTTAAAAATGACACCCTCGCCCCCTAATGATAAGTAAGCTACTTTTGTTCTCTTTGCTTTGCTTTTGAATATCTTAAGCTGTTTGTCAAAGTTTTTAGGTGTTGCACTTTTGGTTGTGTGAAGCACATTGAGTTGCCTTGCGAATAAAATGTGCCTTATAACTAAAACCGACTTGTCTTACCTAAGTTATTATTTGGGGGGACTACTTTAAAATTTTTACTTGAGTCCTAAATTTCTAAAGTAACTTGTACTCTTGAGTACAATTTTGGGCTATTCTGTCCACTTCTGCTCAGCAAACTGAATCTCCAATTACCATCTCACCATGAAGCACTTTTGCAATGTCCCCACACCCCCAAGTAAATTGCCACTGCATGTAAATATGAAGTGGTCAGTTAAAAAAATAAGAAAAAAAAAAAGAGTCCTCCATTGGCCAGCCATTAGCTCAGGGCCCCCAGTCTCCTCCCCGCCGATCCGCCCTGAAGACAGGGGCCCCTTTTGAATGACAGCGCTTGGAGAAAGGGAGACCAATTTCGCTGTGATTTCCCCCCTCGCAGCCGCAACGTCGATGAGAAGCAGTCGAGCAACTCCATTCTAACTGAATGGATTGGCATGGGGAGAAGCGGACCTCAGATCACGGCTAAGCTGCAGCTTTGGGACTGTGTAACGCTGACGATGGTTGTCATTTCGCTGCTCTATTCACCAGGTAAGTCGTGCGTACGTGCGAGCGAACGAGCGAACCGAGCGATCGGCCGGACAAACCCGAACAGCTCCGCTCCAGGCTCGGCGTGCAGAGCCGCGACGCTACGCTTCACTTGAAGCAGATCGGGAAATGGAAGAAAAAGTTTGGGATGTTTTCTTGCGTTGTTGTGTTCAACTGTAGCTTACTCACTAAACTTCAATTACTGGCGTTAAATAATCGTGTGGTTAAAAAAAAAAAAAGTTGTTGAGCCCACCGCCGGGACAAAGTACCCCTGCCCCTCACTTTGCTAGCCCAGCATTGTGAGTTAAACGCCACTTTGTCTCCCTTTTCCGAAAACACTTGATCGGAAATTCTCTTAGAATAAATAAAACTATTAAACCACCTAACGTGCTCTCGTGAATATCAATGCGACCGCTTAACTTAAAACTCGAGCTAAGTTTTTTTTAAAGGGGGGTGGGGGGGTATTAGCTTCCAGCTCGGGTCGCTCACGAGCGTCTAGCAAGCAGTTAAAAAAAACACAAAAAGTTTGACGTTTTTTGGGAACGAAACGAAACGAAGTGGGACATTAAACGTGTGTTTTCGTGAAACGTGTATACACACCTTGTCGTCGAAGCGTGTCGCACCGACGGTATTTTTGGTGCTCGAGTTATTAACTTTATTAGCTGCCATGAGTGGAGGAGGGGAAGCGAGGGGGGGGCTGTTGGGGGTTCACTATTTGGCACGACACGAGAAACCAAAACCACTACCTAACCACAAAGCAGTCTCTTTTTTGTTTGTTTGTTTGTTTTCTAAGTCATAGCTTTATTTTCTAAATTTGTTTATATGACGAGAACTTGAAAAGTTCGTAATAAATACTTTATATAGCAGGTGTGGGCAAAGTTTTTGATTCGTGGGCCACAAAGGGTTCTAAAATTTGACAGGGGGGGGCCAGACCAGGAGCAGATGAATGGAATGTTTTGGTAACTTCACCTCATCGGAGAAAAAAATACATATGGTATATAGAGAAAACATATGCTTTAATTAGAAATGAAAACGAACAAAAGCATTTCAACGAAATATCTGTCTTTGACTTGCCACAGTATTTAGCTATTTATTGAAATGATTCTCACAACACTGAAAATTAAATAATATAAAACAACTATTTTGATACTAATAATTTCTATTTCAAAACACTGAAATCATCACCATCATTCTCCTCCTGTCTTCATTAAAAAAATAGTAGATGCAGATGTACTTGTCCAGCTCCTTCTATTCAATTTATTTTTCCAATACCAAAAGTCAACAACGACCAGTATAAGATATACACAGTGGCAGCAAGCCAATCCTCAGAGCATATTATATTTGATCTGCATGCATTTTTTGTTTTGAGAATGTTCACCTGTGCGTTACTTGTGTGCACTCCTTTACATATAACATATAAGGCTTATTGAACAAATTAAAATAAAACACTAACAAAGTTTACTCATTTAAATTTTTTCAAGTTCAGCGGGCCAGATTAAAACATTTAACGGGCCGCATGTGGCCCCCGTGCCGTAGTTTGCCCATGATTGTTATATAGGGAATATACTCCTATTGGGTGACACAAATTTAAAAAAAAAATGTAAACAGGTTGAAATGGGTCAATGAAATTGGTTTTGTCTTCTCTTGCTTGATCAAGTATTAAGAGTTAAGCTTGTGCATTTGTCGAAGGTTTCTTGAGAAATTGCTACATTGTTCCTTGTTATTGTTACTTTGTGTATTTGGTCACTGGTGGTGATAACTTTTGAGAAGACACTGTGGGTTCAGCCATAGCAGATGGCCGGATATATTTGTTTATAATATTTTGACATAAGCATATTGATCAGATGAGTTTTGCTTGTGCACGTGTAAATGTAGCTCAACTTTTCATAGTTGACGTCATCTTTGCTTTCTTTATACAGCAAACAGGCTGGGATTGAATAAACAGTCGCCGCTGGTTGCAGCCTAGTAGAGCGTGTCGTTTAGCATTTTGCTTCCAAATGTGATTAATCAACAATCCATTTTTTTTAACACTGATTAATTGAAGACCGATTAATCAGTGATTGCGCCCAACTTCATGGTTATTCCAAGCCACAATTGTGAGAACAGAAATGACAAGATTGGGTGCTAAACATCTGCTTTTAAGACAACTCATCTCGTTTTATAACCGTCTAATAAATACAAGCAGACCCCTTCTGGTCACCACACTTGTTTTGCCACATGAAACTTGTGTGGTCGTTTTAGGAGATGAACCATAGCTGATGGTTTCTCATGGCGATGATTGTCAGAGGGTGTCAATCAAGGCAGATTCTGCTGACCCCGATACGAGGCAGCCGAGGCTGGATGGAATTCCAAGGAGGGATGTTGAATGCCTCCAGCTTGACCTCCTTCACCGCATCTCTCTTTTATCAGGGCTAGTGTTGAAGTGCCTCGGCGGTGGCGTGCATTAATCATCTGTCACTCCCCCACTCATACATAGTCACACCTCCGTGAAAGGGAAGACTTGGTCGTGTGAAAAATTCCCATGGACAGGCTTGATAGTGTCTTGTCCAAAATGTGAGCTTGAGAGGAAACCGACGACATGGTATGTTGTCTCGGTCAGAGTTTCTCAAAGACTTTTTTTAAAGTATTGCCCGATCATTAATTGGTACTGTAAACAGTACATAACAAAGAACATGATGGATATGAAAAGAGAAATCAAAAAGCCCTTTGACAAGAAATGATGCGCCTCACGAGTGATCATAAAAATAACTCAATTACATAAATATTGTGAGATTGTTAATTTCTTACAATTCATCATTAAGAATTGGTCAATTTGTTTGGATTTGTTGATGTGTTGACAACAAAATGGGGTGCACTACTAGGCTGCAACCAGCAGAGGTGCTGTTGATTCACTTTCACCAGTTTGCCGCCTAAAGTAGAACGTCAGCGAGAGAGAGAAAGAGAAAGAGAAAGAGAATTTTTCTGAAAAACTCCAGTTTTAATACAATACAGTTTTAAAGACCGCAAGTTCCCAAACTGCATAGTATCAATTTGCCCACCATGCACCAAGACCTGGTGGGCCGTGTAGTGTAGTTTGATGCACCTGAAATATCTCAGTAGCATCCAAACCACGTTCTACACCCTCAGGCTAACCAACACACGTCGGTTTCCTCCTAATTTTGGAGGCTGCTTGCTCTTTCTGGGAGGGCTCGTTTGAAGAGGGAATATTTGGAAACTCGTAGGCTGAGGTTTTAATGACTTGATGGGGATGGCGGGGAGTTTGACTTTGTGCGCCAGGTGCACGGAACGGATCAGGTGGGTATAACAATCCATAAATTCCGTCGATTCTGTGGAACAATATTAGGTCGTCCGGACCCAAAGTTCGGAATAATTTTGATTCTACTGGTTTTTTTTTGTTGTTGTTTCTTTTTTAATAAGTTAGAGTGGAGGTATGCAGCCCAAGGAAGATTTAATTTGTAAATTTTCTGTGAGATTGTTAATTCCGGAGTAAATATTGCATGGATTAGACACGTGCATGATAATCACTTATTCATCGTTTAAGATTTGTATGATTATGTAGGCTCTGGAAAGTTGAACTACAGCCGCATTATTTTTAGAGATGCAAAAATTAATCGATTATTTGACAACTGTATTGAAAAACGATTAATCGTTTTAGAGACCTTGTATAAATTGAAATTCTCCAACTCCTCTTAATTTCATCCTCTCAGTTGTAATTATTCTCAGATTTCTGTAGTTACACATGAAAGTTAGTTGATTATAAAACATTTATGAACATCTGCTTCAGCTTTGAAAAACAATGTTCAAAAACTTTTGCCCGTTTTTCTCATTTGTGTTTCGGACCAAAACCATAACATAATCATAATAGTGATTCTACCCTGGTTTTTAAAACCATAATAACAATCGATAATTCAATTTAACATAATTGAGTGAAGGGAGCCAAATTCCCCAATTTGAATAAAAGTGAGCCCAATAAGGATTGTTTGGCCCTAGCAAGATTACGGACATATTTATTATCGCTTTAATGCTCATGTTCCTGCTTTTGTTTTTCAGCCTGTTGTCAGGAGTGTCGCATCCAGCGCTGCAATACCGAGTACGTGGCGTCTACCTCGCCTTCAAACGGCCTGCAGGAAGATGCGCCGCCCGACGTGGACTACTGCATCGCGCTGCGGGCCTACGCCCTGTGCACCCGACGGCAGGCACGGAGCTGCCGCGGTGACCTGGTCTACCACTCGGCCGTCTTCCGCATCAAGGAGCTATTTACTCAGCACAACTGCTCTAGTGACGGACCCACATCCTCCGGCAAGGTCCGCAGCACGTCCCGGCCAGCCGTGTCGGAGCTGTGCAACTACGAGAACCGGGTTCTCGCCGCCGGTTCGGGCGGCCAGCAGAAGAAGTACGCCCACTGTGGATTATTCGGAGACCCGCACCTACGGACTTTCCGGGACGAGTTTCAGACCTGCAAGGTGGAAGGGGCGTGGCCTCTGATCGACAACCGCTTCCTGTCCGTGCAGGTGACCAACGTGCCCGTCGTTCTTGGCTCCAGCGCCACGGCAACCAGCAAGGTAAGGATAGGCAGTGTGCTATGATCACAACTAGGAATGGGCATAATCAGTCGAGATGATTTTTGAGTTATTATTTTGAGACAGTTGACGTATATAAAAGAGTGCAACACACTGTTTCTAACTCTGCCACGAAAATCTGCAAGTAATTGATGCTCCACAAAAAAAGATTTATAACTTGTCTATAAATGGCACAAAACGGCATCAAAGACTGGCCTCACTTTGACAAAGATCCTTGGTAACAAAGATGCCACAAGAGGGTGGCAAAGCGCCACATGAAGCTCCTCAACTCACTTCAACATAGTTACTTGGCAACAAGATGGCGTCAAAGCAATACTTTTATATGCGGCAGTACAAGGAACAATGTGCTAAAAGCTACATCCGTGATAACTAGCATTGCTACTCCAGGCCGCTCAGTACAACACCGAAGAAGTAAACAGAAATTCAAAACACTTAAAGATTCTCCCTTCACATTAAATAAAATAATCGATTTCCCTAGTTAATCGATGACATCTAGTCAACCTTTCAGCAGCTACCGTGATCCAAAATCGTTCCTAGCATGCAGTCTGGCTTGTGGAACGTTAGTGCGCTAGCTCAAGCCTCAGCGTAAAGCACCAAAACATGTGAAGTTAATCGTCATTCCACGGTGCCTCTCGAGTCTCCCCGGCATTCCTGCCGTCTCAGAGCGGCCTCAGATCTACGAGGGGGGAGAAATAAAGAAAGAGAAATGGGGGTTGGGGGGCGGGCAGCGGGGTCCTTCACCAGCGTTGAATCACTGACATGCTTGAGCGCTCTACCTTTAACACATGGGTGGTCATATGGTAGTGATTAACGCTCACTCAAACATTCTCCACCGCTGCAATCTGGAATGTTTTTGTCACCCCTCTGGTCAAGTAATTAGCCGGGCACTTTTTGTGTAAATATGGAACGATGTGGAAAAATAGAAGAATAATTGGGAAGGAGTGTCTTTCATGTCGTAATTGCTGAAAAGGATTAGCAACACAAGAGAATCCCGAAAGTTTTCAGCTGACCCAAACTTACTAAAGTACAGCACGTTTTGCCATAACGCGGAGATAGAGTGTACATAAAGTCACGATAAACCATTTATTACAACAAAATCAATGCTTGAAGACATTTGGCGACCTAACAAATCGACCAAACGCATTTTGAGCCTTGGTGAGGGAAGCCTGGCCTCAAACAAACACAGAATTAAATTTATAAGAATTGCTATAATATTTAGAAAGTACCCTCTTAAAACCAAATAGTTCTCTCGTTTGTGTTTTTTTTCTTCTAAGCCTTATGCGAACCTGAAAGTGAGTGGAGGCGTATCTCTCTGCCAGTACCCGCATTGCCACCATCGCGCCTTCTAAGTTGGTTTCAACTTGCCAGACTTGAGACAGGAAATCATCCATCATTGTACAGTATCCCTTCCAAAAGTGTAAGCGGGCGCTTTGTCATGTACTTTAAAAGGAACAGCCGCTTGGAGAGCTCCTGATTTGTTTATTTCATTTTCAGAGCTCAGCTGGAACACAAATCACAGTCACCGCTCGTCCCAAATGCGGGCACGACAGTCTGACTGGGGGGGAAAAAAGAATAGATAGTGGCTCATATAACATGCTGGTCATTGTTTTTAAAAGTCTGGGACAAATGGATGGTGGGTTGGCCGAAGATGATTTCAGGCAAGAAAAGAAGTCAATAGGATTTACATGTTTGGTTCTCTGCTGCCACCGTGTGGTTATCACGGCCCTGCATTTAATTAATTTAGGACCAACCTTGGTTTTCCTGTGAGGGTCAGTCCTCCGAAGGCCATTCCAAATTCATGACAAAATGATGCAACAAGCAAGAAAAAAATTAAATTTGTGTGTTTTGTGCGCTCCTCTAAGGTACTATTTGGGCAAGAGCACAGAGGTATGAAGGGTCTATTAAAACTCTCTGGCAGCTAAATCAACTTTTGTGGCGCGTCAACATGCTGTAAATTCACAATACTTTTACAAACAAAAAACAAAAACAAAACTCTATAGTGGCCTCCAGAGACATAGAAAATATTAGAGGTTGCTGCCAGTGTGCCTGATATCAAAAGGAAGTCGACAAGATTAAATATCTGTAAGGAAGCAAAATAAGCTTGTTCTTTGGCTGGCAAGATATTTATTTTTTTTTACCAGAGTATCAACATACTTTTAAGGGATTTGGGCCTTTTCTGATTTGTTTTCAGAATTGTGAGGTGGGCCGCTTCAAATGGTCCTGTAGGCTTTATCTTTCCCACCTCTAGTTCAGGGATATTTACAAAAAATCATTCAAGTCAAAGTACAATTGATATTAGCTGTTGTTAGTGCTGTAGGTTTCAAATATTTTTACAACTGAAAATTATACAATTTCTTTCCATCGATCAATTGAGTAGTGGGATAAAAATAAATTTGACATTGTTAAAACACAGTAACTTGCATGTAAGGTGCACATATTTTGTCAGCTTGGGTTTCTCATCCTCAAATTCTAATGTTGCATCTGTGACTTTGAGTGCGTGTGTGTGGCTTGAAAAGCAAGGGTCTTAACTGTGAGTGACATGGGTGTCGGCGAATGAACGTGTATCGTTGGCTTAGTTGGCTTGAGTTGGGGCCATTTACTATAAACCCGAATCACTTGACAATATGATTACAACTACAGATTTGATGTTGTATTAAATTAACTAACATTGATGCATTATTTTGTGTCGACAAACGTAGATTGGTGGTCGTGTCATTTATAGAGTCTTTCCTTCACATGATCTGCAATGCTTTAATGCACAGATTTTGCTTTATCTTTCTTTCTAATCAATTTATTCGACTAATCGTTTCAGCTCTAGTTATTAATGTTGTTTTTTTTACTCTGTTTCCAGATCACGGTTATCTTCAAGTCGTACCACGGCTGCACCGATCAGAAAGTGTACCAGGCCACCACGGAAGACCTCCCGTTGGCCTTTCAGGACGGTACTCGCAGCGGCGGCGAGAGCGGCAGCCTGACCATCACGGAGCGCGGCGGCTCCGGAGCAGGCCGCCAGGTAAAGATCCAGGCGCGCTACATCGGCACGTCCATTATCGTGCGGCGCGTGGGCAGCTACCTGACCTTCGCCATCCGCATGCCCGAGGACACCCTGGACTTTAGCGAGGACAATGGCGGCCTGCAGCTCTGCCTGCACGGCTGCCCGCGGAACGAGCTCATCAAGGAACACACGTTGGGCCGCCAGAGCCAGCAGCACCGGCAACCCGGCGCAGCCACCGAGCTGGGTCCGCTACGGCCACCTCACCAAGTCTACACGGTGGAGAGAGCCACGGCGAAGTGTCGAGAGACTCTGCAGGTGGAGGACGTTTACTTCCAGTCCTGCGTGTTTGACTTGCTGACCACGGGAGACCCCGAGTTCTCCATGGCGGCATACGGTGCCCTGGAGGATTTAAAAGCGCTGCCGCCCAGCAAACTCAAGCAGAACTCCCCTAGAAGTCCGCGCCTTTATAACCGAGGGGTGTCACAAACAGTAGCAGTCAACAGCCCAGCTTCAGTTCTCGCACTCCTACTCGTCATTGTGTTACTTTTGTAAAATATATACAATACGTAACATGAAAAAGAAGCCTCAGCAGCTTGAGGAAAGAGTGACAAAACCACCGACTTGGATTCCGGGACTGTCGTTACAGCTTGTAATCTGCCAAATTGGATCCACACATGACGACAACCTGTTTTTGTCATTGGGCATTGGCAATTTTTTGCTGTAAGCCCTTTTTCTTTTTGTAAATATAAACATTTCACTCCGTCTTTGTCACTCCACCATGCAGTGTCTCCATTCAAAACAACAGCATTTACAGTAACAGTATCAACGGCATGTTTTGTGTATTTCAAAGTTATTTCACAACGTGGCATGCTAAATACACAAGCTCCAACAACTAGATGTAAAAACTACCTATCCACTGTACAGTATATACACATAAGGCATTTGGTCATTCTCTTCAAGCTGTTCGGCATCCAGTTCTAAAGGTTAAGGGGGGAAAAAAAATCTTTATATAATAATATATTAAAAGAGTGTATATATGTGTTTCATATTGTGTACATTGGCTGATGTATAGTTGTTTAAATGTAATAAGAAGTGATACATTTGTTGTGTTCTGTAGGCTATTTTAGTAAATAAACTAATGTGTTGTTCTCAATGTCATTTTACATATTAAAGTGTTGGACACTCCTAAATTGTTGCCCTGCTGTTTGTGTCTCAACACTTTCACACACACGAACACACACTTATATTGATTCAGTGAAAGTGGAAAGTATGAGTCAGTTCCATACATTTTCTTCGTGAGTCATACTGAGTAGGTGGTCCTTTTCCATCCGTCTATCGTTCCTTCTAGAGGGAGAATGACCCAGCATTCACTGTTTTAAGATGGAAGGGGAAAAAAGCGGTTGGGTCAAGACCTTTTAATATGTAAAACATAACTTTAAAATATTGTTGTAGTTCTTATGAAGTCCTGATGGGGTCCTCAGTTCACAAGAACTGAAAGCTTGACGATAAACGTTCAGGGAAGATTAACAAGCAGCTGCACTATCACAGTTCGTCATTATTGTATCAGTCTTAGATTATTTCGCGCCACGTCGTGGATTTGAACATTTTCCATCTCAATTTATATCTGTGAGCATTTATGAGTTTAGTCAATTGCATTACAGACAGTTGTGTCGATGTGGAAATGCGTTACTTATTTTGCCTCATTACTACTCTAGATCTCATTCTTCTATCGCTAAAATTAATTGGACTCAAACAGACGAGGCCATTTGCAAGTGTCTGTTTTGGTGTCCCCCCCCCACATTTTCAAGAAACATTGAACATCAATATCGAATTCTTCATAACCAGGCAAATGAATTTCAGATTTGGGTTACATATTTAGTTTTGCTGATCACATAAAACGCCAGTACTGTACTGTGCCTCACAAAGGCAAATTTTAGGCAAATAAGCTCAACCCCCGAACGTCTCATGAATATAAATGAATAAAAATATAATTAAGATACAAATTAAATTAAAATTAAAATACAATTAGCTCACTCACAATCTTGACCACTTCATCCGCCTTCCTCATGTAATGGACTCGTCCATCTTTTTACTGCGCATGTGCAGATTTATTCAGGAAGACGACCCAAATTTAGTTTTTTTATGATCAAAATTGGTTGGCGGGCTTGTGAAGAAAATGAAACGGCAGACGAAGTCTCTTCATTTGAAAAGGTTGCTTCAAATCAAAGCTAGATGCCAAAAAAAAAAAAGAAATTTTTTTTTAAATTAAATTAAATTACCCCCCCCCCCTCCCCCCAAATGCATTTCAATGAGCGTCCATTATACACTGATCTTCGCTGTTCACGGGCTCGTCCAGTCCTTATTCCCAGTGAATAGCGGGGGTCCACTGTATATCCAACCTTTGGAAAATATGCCTGAAAACTGGAATCGAAATGAGATTTAATTAATTATGGAAGCCCAAAGCTAGTAACCAGTTTTAAAGGTCAGCCCGCTAATTTAATCTCAAATACGCCACCCTGTTTGGTTCATAAATTTGTTGATCGGACTCGAATGTCAGTACGTCACCAGACACGGCTTACCACTGGGTTAGGGTATGATTTGGGTATAGTTAGTTGGAGCAGAGTATCGGTTAATATAAGGTTCGGGTTAGCGCTTTATTACGTTCCATCCAGGATCAGACAAACAAGATGGAACACTATTAACATTTCCAATTCATCTTATCTCTCTGCCTGACCCAAATGTGAATTTTGTTTTTATTTGCAGCTTGTTTTTAAGGAGTCTGAATTAGGACTGAGCGATTTATCGTTTTGGGACAATTTCCAGAAATCGTCAAAAGTATTTTTTTTTTTTTTAAAGGGCTCTTGTGTCACACGCTCACGGAGCAGGTCACACAAACCAGCGTTGTACTGATTAAAAACACTGTTGTCCATATAGTGCCGGAAGTCAATGAAATGCGACGTGTTAAGCTATCATGAAAGCATCTGTGTCAACGAGCTGCATGATACTTGACTTGACTACTTTTTAAAAACTTGTGAAAGAACTGCCCCCTCACAAAACCTCTTTAGTGTCCTTGTATTATTACAGTAATAACCTTTATTGTTTTTAATGCTATAATGGCATTTTCTGGCATGTTTATAAATGTCACAGGACATCGTGAAGAAAATCGCAAATGAAATCGAAATCGCAATCTGTCACGAACAACACAATGCAATTTTTTCCTCAAATCATTCAGCACGAGTCTGAATGGTAAAACCACATGAAATCCCATTTTTTGTTGTTGTTGCTTTTTATTGATGGGTTGAAACCGCACACTAGCAACGTGTGGATGCAATAAATTTGATCACATCTCCGGACAGTAAAAGCTCAAGAATGCCATCTGGGCAACAAATCTGATTTACCTGCGGTGTGAACGCGGCCTTCCAACTATTGAATGCATGGCATGTCGCACCATTAGGAATGTAAGTCTGCACACATTAACAATTCATGCCTTGTAATTAGCAAGACATGGACGGAATAAATTTAAATTGTCAGATGAGAGCCACATAATTTGTCACATACGCCATCATACTTAATCCCCTCACGTCCTGCTTAGTTTTACGAAGCGAGGATTTGGAACATGACGCCGCTGACATGTGTCAGCGCACTTCATTAAAGGGCCTCGCAGATGCTCTACTGAAGAGGATGCAGCAGGTGACTGGATGGATGCGCGCCACGGCTAACTCGTGACTGGCTCTTAAATTTCTGGATTCTGGCGTCGGCGTGACGGCAATGTTTGCGGCGGAGAAAAATAAAGGCAGATGCTATTTTTAAAACCGCTGCAGGCCTCGTCTTGATTCATGTCATGTGTTGAGGTGACAGGCAGCGTTACTACAATGCCATCATAAACCCACAAGAGACAATTTCTCTCTTCCGCAAATAGTTGAAAGTTTTTGACAACATGGCTGCATATAAGGTTGTTCCAATTCATTGTTTCAAAATATAGATACATTCTGGAAAAATGCATACATTATGCATATTCATATTATGGTTCTAGTTTACAAACGCAGGGTATGTGTTTGGTCTGGGGTGCAGCAGTATGTGGTTCAACGTCCGAGGTTTTGTAAGTGGATAATTAGTCGTAACTTTTCACCAATTCAACTACGCAAAATGGCTGTGTGCTAAAAATGACAATGAAGAATGAGAGCCTTTGTCTATTTTTTTTTTAAAATTATTTTTGGAAATGCCCACAAGAGACACAATTAAGAAAAGCATTTTGCTACGTTGTAAATTTTTTTGTTTTGTTTTGCCGTTAGAGCAGGCGTGGGCAAACTACGGCCCGGGGGCCACATGCGGCCTGTTAAACGTTTTAATCCGGCCCACTGAACTTGAAAAAAATGACATGAATAAACCTTGTTAATGTTTTATTTTCTAAATACTGGGGTGTTTTAAAGACAGCTATTTTGTTCTAATGCATTTGTACATTTTCATTTAAATTATTACTTTTTTTCTCCGATGAGGTGAAGTTACCAAAACACTCCATCCATCTGCTCGTGGTCCGGTCCCGCTGTCAAATTTTAGAACCCATTGTACCCCGCCAATTAAAAAGTTGCGTTAGCGTCAACCTCACCATAAATTGACCAGAACTTTCCCAGTTTTCTAGTCTTGTTCTCGTTCTTATCATCGAGTTTGTCAACTCAACTTTATATTCATTGTCATCATCAAGAAGATGTTCTGCTCGCAGAATTGCAAATTAGTCAAGCTCCCGCATTAAAAGAAAAAACAGCGCATATGACAAGATGAACAAGATATGTGAGCTTGCTGCCAGGGCGGACATTTTTTGCTTAATGTTAGCATTTATTGAGCGGGTGGTGGCTCATCACTTAGCAACACGATTTAGTTAAGCTGACATTATTCACATTAGATGAATGGTTTTATAGGAATTGATATTTTAGTGGGTACGTTAACATGACAATAGGATGAAACATGCGTTAATATTTTATTATTAATATTGACTACTGTTCGGGTACCGTGTTAGCCATCGCAACTGTTAGCGCTGAGTTTGTGTCGCAGGTCAATAACTCATACAGTGTTAAATTCAATTTAAAAGTGTAAATAAGTGACACAAATATCATCAATTTATCTTTTGGACGCACCCCAAAGTGTTTTTAAAAACATGCACTAAACCGTTTCGCATTGTGGAATCAAACTATGAAGGACTTCCGCGCGTAATGCTCACCTAGCCTGCCTTGACTTTCCCCCGTAAACAAGGACAATTACCACGCTAATGAGGTGAGGAAAAAAATATGCGTAATGAGTGATTGATATTCTCAATGGGGAAATTAATTTGATATTAATAGAGCACTTGGCAAGATAAATAGATAATGGTGTGGGAGTCTTCTCCTTGATGGATAAAGGACAGATTGATGGCCGCCTTAATGCAAGGCGCGCTGTGGTCTTTAAATTAGTGGAAGAAGTAATTGGTGGAAATGGAGATTATTTTTGGTCATTTATCGACTCACATTAGAGAATATATACAGCGTTGACGTAACACACCATGGAGAGTTGGGGGTAAAATTTGCTATTCAGACCAAGTAAGTACTTGGACTAAACTGGGGGGGGGGGTCGCACCGGTGTCACCGAGGCGTCAATCCCACCAGGATAAAAATTACAAATCAAAATTTAAATGAATAATAAGAATAAAAAAAAAACAAAACAACCTCTACTTTGCAATTTTTCAACTTTCGCGAGGGGGTTCCGGTCCCCACGAACTGCAATAAACGAGGGACTACTGTATTATTATTATTGTGCTGCATTCAAAGGGAACGAAAGGAGCCACTTTGATTTACGTTGCCTACGACCACACCGAAAGCAGCGCAACCCTCCCTTTCAAATATCCGCCGTCCTGCGAAATTTTCAACATCGGGCCCGACCCGGTTCTACGCCACACAGCGCACAGGATACACGCTGTAGTGAGTGATGCATAACTTGTGTATATAGTCAATTTTTGAATAAATGTAGGATTAGACTGATCAACTATAGAAGAAAACAACTTTTGTATAGCTACCCACAGCTGTGATTTTTATTGTCTTAATTAAAACATTAAAAATGTTACTTAAAATCCACCAGTACAATTACTGAAGGTTTAATGATGCAGAGAGTGTGACTCCTGCAAAAAAAAAATGATTTTGACTGTATTGGGGAAAATGTTCCTGGACCAGATTGCGATGTACCTCACGATGGTCATGAAAATATGACTGTTGGTCAGCCGTGCTTGTAAACTCATTCGGCTGTTCAAGTGCGATTGTGTTTGCGCCTCGCTTCCAGTAAATGATCACCTTGTGTCCATTGAGCAGCTCCCGCTAACGGCCGTGAGACCCCCATAACCTTCTCCCCCAAACATCCTGCCTAATGATGCACTGATTGTCGCACTTGGCACATGACGTTTAACTTATGTGCCTTGTTACGTGGGTCACCGCGGCAGAACAGAGTGAGAACGCACTCTTCTTTCTGGGTTGCATGTGTGTGTGTGTGTGTGTGTGCGTGGACAGCTCAACTATCTCCCACCGCAGGCTCCCTCATACCTGACCAACTCGATGTGTCTGCCCAATAATCAAAGTGACAGCAAGCAAGTGGACATATCTCAGCCAGTGGCTCGCACAATAACGAGTCTGCTGACCTACATATCAAATCGAGCAACTGCGACGGGTGCGGAGCGGGGTGAAGAGGTGTTAGGCAGTGATTGATTATGAGTGCCAATTCGAAATTAGTCACCACGCAGCAGTCCAAGCGTTTAAACTCTTAATTTTCAATAAATGAATGCACATATGCTGCACATGGCAATATGGATGATGGCACGCAAGGGTTTGACCTCGGCCAAGGCCAAACAGACCTAATTTGGATCGCAACCTAAGTGTGCGCGTTTATCATCATTTATAACAAATTAAGTACAGCAATGAAATCAGATGTTGCAACAAGAGAAAAATACAGGCTATAATTCATCACAATGCAGTAGATACTTACCAAAGTGTGGCAATAAATAAACGCATACATTAAAGATAAAAACTGTATCCACACTTTTATCCATTGCCTGTATATGTTTGACACTTGTAAACTTCAATTTTTGTAATTGCAAAAGAAACACAAATATTTCTTGAACCAAATTTTCCAGACTGGGGCTGTGCAATTAATCGGAATTCAATTACGAATACGATTATTCCACTCAACGATGGGCATCGTAAAAAAACGATTGGTACAACTTACATATACTATATACGACATTGTTAAAATAGTACTCATTGCTATAGTGCGTATTCATGAGTTTAAAATTTAAGCGTTCTATTAAAATTGTTTATTTAAATGTTGCAATCGTTGTACGGCAAGTTAGAATTCTATAACAAGTAAACTCCAAGAAATATACAAGAAAACCATACTCCAATTTATTTTAAATTTTATTTAAACCTTTTTTGAAAATAAATGAGATTTTTTTAATATTGACCCCTTTTACATACATATCTCTTTTTTCGTTTTGTACCCCACAAATCTATGAATAATCGTGATTTCAATTATTACTAAAATAATGGCGATTAATATTTATCTATCATTATATATAATTCATAAGTCACACTTTTCTTAACAGTTTGTCTAGATTCAAATTGGACTCACTCAAAATTCTTCATTCCCTCCTTTTTGTTGACAGCGGCGAATGAGTTCCGGTTAGATTTGAAACTTCGAACAAGTTTGATTTTTATTTCTTTGTAGTTTAAGATGGCTTACATGAACTAGAATACTGCGCCACATTGTGGCCTAAGGTTCCTGGCCAGTAATTGCACCTTTTGCTGCAGTAAATAGTCAATCCTTGTAGTGGAGGATGCCGCATGCTAAAAGGCAAGCTAGCTAGCTAGCTAGCAAGCTAGCAAGGGAAACGGTCCCAAATTAGTTGCATATGTGTTAATTACAATCTGGACCTACACCTACGTTCCTTGCTTAGCAGCAAGCAGTTTACACGAAACACTAACAAACAACGACAATAATGTACCCTCCTTTACGGGGAGATAAACATCTGGCCATATGAGTGTTTTATTTTGGATTTATATACAAGTCGCAAAACTTTTAACAACCTCTCCCCCTGGAAACGCTTGCAAATTAAGCATCTGCATAATAAATTCCGCTAAATTGCGACAATTTGCAATTCACTCCCTCAACAAAGGCAACATTATACCCTAATTTATGATCTCCCCAGACGGTAAGGTGGGGGGGGGGGTTGTACTGCGCAAAGGCCGTGAAGATAAGAGTTTATCAGGAGGGGATTGATTTTCATTAAGTGATTGTAATAAAGATGAACTGCCTCATGTGCACGCTGACCAAGAGCTACACTTTGTAGTAATTGGGACAATTTATTTCATGAACCATTTGCGACCCCCCGCCCCCCCCCCCCTCTCCACAATCAGCAGTAACCTGATTATTACGTTAAAACTGCAATGACATCATCAGCGTTCACTGTTGTGCCTGATGCAATGTTGTGTTCATGAATTTTGTATAGCCTATCATTTTTTTTTTAAATTATTAAAAAGATTGCTTAATGTGTGTGTGGGGGGGGGGGGGGGGGTTTGACCACGCCTAAAGTTTAATAATAATTAATATTCCCTTTATTAGTCCCACAATGGGGAAATTCGAGATTCGAACCCAGGCCTCCTGGGGAGACTGGGTCCTGAACGCGGCGCCTTAGACCACTCGGCCATCCTGAGGGCGGAGCTAATATTTGTGCAACGATGCCCACTATATTTATGGGGTGCCATCTCACTCACACGCGCAGACGAACAACACACAAGAAAAACATCCAGTTTGATTTTTTTTAATTTATTGTAAAATTGGAAAAAAAGGAGAGAAAGAGAGAAAAAGCCCCAATAAGCATTTCCTTTTTTTTTTTTTTAATACACATCTTTATCGTACCTTGGACTGCAAATTAAATTAATTTCAAATAAATACATAAATAAATTAGTAAATAAATAAATAAATAAATAGTTACATACTTGATTGATAATTAATTATAAAATCATTAATCATCAGTCATTAATATGAAGTCATCTAAGCAGCAAGTCTTAAGAAATTTCAGCGAGGGCGGGGGGGAATGTTTGTTTGGTATTTCAGGCTAATAATCATAATCATAGTAATAATAATACAGAACACGTGATTTTTTTTTTTACCCCTTGAATATAGCATATATATAAAAAAGATACTGCTTTTCCCTGTCAGTTGATCCATGCTGTACTGACACTGCCACAAAAAGAGGTGGCATTTAAATACTAAAAAAAAAAAAAAACATCAGGAAGGAACGTACAACCTGTAAACAGCGTTTGCCCTCCAACAATTACATCATAGCACTGAGTTGCCTCTATCGCCCTCTGTAGGTCAGTGACATGTACTACACCGACTTCGTCTTACTCCTTTGTTTGCGTTGTGCTGACAAACCAAAATATTCATCTCTTTTGAGAGCAAAACCATTAACTGCCCGCCCCTCCCCCATTACAAACCCTCACTTTTTGGTACCCCTGCCCGACAAAGAAAGGTCCTGTGCTGATTTTCCATAATATACAGATTCTCATATTTATAATAAGCTACTATCCTTAGCATTCAACCCATATTGTTATAGAAGTTGTACCAGTAGTCATAATCTTAAAACCCACCCAGCCCCTGTTGAGCATGCTCGGAAATTGAAAGGGCACTATGGTAAGATGATGTGGAATATGAAAGAATGAAGAGATGAGAAAACACGGCGAAATGATGAACGGACACTCCCATGTTGAAACCGGGAGGTGCGCTCGATGCATCAGGGATCAGGAGCATCAGGAGCCGAGCTATTGCATGTATAAAACGTGTGTCAATGTCTTCACTGCGAAAAGTTTTACAGTTGAAAAGTTTTTCTTTTTTTTAACATTTTATTTTATTTTATCTCCAAAGTGCAAGAAAATACGGCAATTTGGAGGCCACATGCTCAGGCGTCTAAAAACTTGTTTTAGTTTTGCGAATCTTTTCCACTTAAGTCATTCCACCCTGACAACACCTCTGCTGTGTTTCCATAATTTCCTCACGGCAACATACACGAAGGCGCTTCTCCTCTCCGCTGTGCTCATTTGTGTTTCCATCAAATTTTGTCTGCCAGCCCCCACTCTTCACCCCCCCCACCTCCAACTCATTACATTTCAGCCACACACAGCTGGCGTCTTTAATTTGCATTAGCCGAGCTGTTGTGAAGGCCAAATTTAATTTGATTTTAATAATTCACACCAGTCTATGGCAGAAAATCCCACAAGCAAAAAAAAAAAAATTTTTTTTTTTTTTTTGGGGGTGGGGGGTTCATAAGGTCTCGCATGGCCTGGAGAAAAAAAAGCAGGGCATCTATCACAGCATCATTTGACAGCAGACAGCAACAGGAATTCACCAGGGAGCTTGAAATCTAGAGTGCCGCTTCCCATAATGTTATACTACATAAATTAAATGACTTAAAAAAAGAAAACAAAATTCCTCTTATGTGGGGCAGTATGTTTATTTAGAAAATTGCATCTATTGGGAATAAGACATTTATTCGGGGGGGAGCTGTCTTTTTTCTTTGAATGATAATAGCACAAATTGGCAGTCATTATGGATTAATTGATCATTGATTAACTGCATCTTGAAGCAATTGATGTGAAACAAAGCGCACTACTTTGCTGCAACCAGCAGGGGCACCATTTCAACTAGTTTGCTATCAAAATGACGCCAACGTTACGCTAACCTCCTGTAAACAGGAGCTCAAAACATATAGCGAGGCCATACCAGCGGGTTATAAATATATTATCAAAAAATATATATATATTCGTTGGGTTGTTATTTTTTCCTGTCGTCTATCATGGAATTTTATTAAATGCACATCCCTACATCCTAAATGTCTAATTTTTGTACGCACCATCGTGGACTGAATATTCCTACTGAATACGACGCCTGTGTCAAGTGCCCATTAGGAATAACCCTTTACAATATTTGAACTCAAAATAAGCCGTAAACTGGGAAAATAAAACGGCGACCTGCTTTGTCGAAACACACACAAACATACACACTCTGTGATTGAAATGCAAGCAGCTAATTAAAAGTCCATTTCATGTCGGAAGTTCCATCTTTCCGCATCTTGGCGATGCGTTGACGCGAGTTTAGATATATGGCGGCCATGCGTGACCGGCGCTTAATAGGAAGCGCTCGTTTTGTCTGCAGCAGCTGTTGGCTGATCCACCTACAGGCCTGCCGCTGTCTAATTGATGGATCATTTTGCTCTTAATTTGACCTCCTAAGGCTGCTAATGCCCGGCTGCGTACGAGCTCTCGCGGCGCCATTATGCACTCTGCGGCGAGAATGCAGCTGCTCGTTGCAAGAGAACAACTCATCTCGTTGACTCTTTATACATGCTGTAATCTAACGATGCAGGAGCGCACCTTAAGAGACTCGATAATTGGACCCCATCAACACTTTATGGGGTGACTCAATGTAGACTTCCTAACATTTGAATGCTTTTTTTTTTTTTTTTTGTTTCCTCTTATAACATTCTTGGTAAGACAGCTCCTTAATCGAGTTAGACTCTTATGAGACGACACTTGCATATGAGCAGTGATACCAAAATGTATTTCATTGAATTTCGCTTTATCGGCCTGGAAATTATTATTTACTAAGCACAACTAATGTGTCTTTGTTGAGCCAGCGACATATAGTGACAGGAAGAACGCTTAAATGCTCTTGTTGCCCTTCAAATGAACATTAGTACGGGATGGAAAATTCACAGTTGTCAGCTATTATAATTGTAATGATTTTTTTTTTAACTGCAAAAAAAAAAACGATTGACTAAGTGGGGATAAGAAAGCATTGCTACAAAAAATCTTGAAAAAAAATCAGCAAAAAAAAAAATCAAAAAATAAAATTCCCCCCAAAAAACAGGCCCAGATTACACACAAAATAAAACTGATAAGAGATTTGAACATATTCAATTTGTGTGACATTTTTGTTCGGGGGTGTGACGTAACATTTTTCTCATAAAACATACTGCAAGTCTTGGCTCAATCAAGAGAAAAGACATTTTTGACTTTTTTCCTGACGTCTTCCAAACAGTTCCTATCAGTTCTTTGCAAAGCCAACCACTGGCGTGTCAGATTACCGATTTGGAGGCGTCTATTTCTTCAGACGACAAAAACAACAACTATATTTGCCGACCATGAAAGAAATGCGAACGCCATCAAGCCAAGTTCATAATTGTTGGTGCATATACCCCAATCGGATCAATATTACCATCATCCTCATTATGCAGCCCTGGGAACTGATGGCTCCTATTAAGCGAGAGAGATATGCTGGCACCCGGAGGCGAGGCGGCAGGGGAGGACGCTCTCCCCGCTGTGAGCAGCTGGAGAGGCTTGGCAGCGGGAGAGGGCGCGACCCGTGCAGACGCTGCATTGGCCGACGGTGGCGATGATGTTTACAACCGCTGTCAGGCTCATTTGTATATTTTATGAAGCCGTTACCGACACTGTGCTGTTTTACTGCGCCGCACGTGTGGCGTAGCCGGATGGCATTTTTAGCACACTGCTTTACGGTCAGATTATCTGCAATATCAAGGCTTTAATGATGCAATGAAGGGAAGGAAGGAAGGAAGGAAGGAAGGAAGGAAGGAAGGGTAGCCGCCACACTGTTCTTGGGAAATATCAAAACACAAATACTCAAGTAGATTTTTCAGTTACTGTGTCTGTACTATTATTATTTTTTTTTTACGACATTTTAGTTTTACTCCCTACATTTCAAAAGTGTACTTTCTACTTTTGACTTTATCAAAATATGCTTGTTACTTTTTTCAACATTGGAGGAAGATGACACGATTAAAAAAAAAAAAAAAAAAAAACACACAGCGAGACCTGGTTTGCGATCTTGATTGACTGATTGACTGATTGATAGACGAGTACTTTGGAAGATGAACCGCATTAACGACAATGACACAATCGACTAAGCGCAATATTCACCATTTATGACATTAATTAAGAGATTTGTTGGACATTGTTTCCAAGATTGACTCACGGTGGCTATTATGTCGTCGTGTGTTGTATTTTCTCCCCCATCGGTACCGTTTAGCTAATACTGTGTAGCATTTTTTGCTAGCCAGTTCACAACGTTAGCAAAGCTAAGGGAACATGTTTTGCTAGCATGTCCAGTGATTTTGTTTTCTTCTCAGTACAATTAGAGAAGTTTTGTTTTCTACTATTGGGTCATGTTATCAAAACAATTATTGATTATAATTAAATAATCAAGGAGTTGAAGCTGTACATTTTATATTTGTAGTTGTCGTTTTGCTTATGGAGAGTTCTCTGTTGTGTCTATATAAAAGTGTCGTTTTCTATTGTGGTTATTTTGCTCACGGGGAAGTTGGAGCTGATTGCAGTTGACATTGGGCGAATGGCCGACTTTAGCCTGGCGAATTTATTTAGCATTCTGTCTCCGGTGAAAGAAAATGACTCTTAGCCAGAGACATTTTTCTTCCAAAAATGATCCTTAAAATGAGGTATAATAAAAACATTCCCTCCCGATTCTTTAGCTCGGTGATTCCCAAAGTGCGGTGCGAGTGCCCACGAGTGGTACACGAGTTCCTCTCTAGGATACACGAAGAATACACAGTTCAGTTGTATTTGACTTTTAAGGTCGATATATTTGCATTTAATCTTTAACAACTGTTTGATTTTGACAGAACAGCTTGTTTTCAAACATTTCGGTGTAATTATTTTTATCTAACATTCATGTGCAATATTTTTCATTTGGCTATATTTAAACACAGTTGGAATGTTCAAAATGCAGAATATTAGGTGATATTATGTTGCGATATTTTAATCTTGGCCAATATGGTGGTGAATGGAAGGCTGGTTTTTTTTTTTTTTTGTGGCACTTTGTGTAAAAACTTTGAACACTACTACTTTAATTTTTTTAAATTGGTTTTAATACCATTATTTACGCAACAGCTTTTGGTACCTTAAAATTGCAATTTTCCGCAAATCCTTCCCATCCCCCCAAAAGATAAACTAGCATTTTTGTCCTCAAGACCAATATGGCAGCTCATTTGCGATGTCATCTTCACGATACGACCCCCCCCCCCCCGGCATGAAATGAATGATGAAGACCAACTTGTGCCCATGACAATATTTAACCCACATAGTCTACACCACTAAAATAGTATAGCTTATTTTTTTTTTTTCATTTTTCTGACATTATCTTTTTAATATTCTCAAACCCATTAGTTACAAGAAAAAAAAAACATTCCTCTTTTTTTTTTTTCTCTTTCTTTCAACCTGAAGCTAGTTTTCTCCTTAATATCATTAGTAGTACTGTAGTCTCATGAATTAATACTATGCGTTACTGTTTCAGAACAATACAAATGTGTTTGGTCCTTTGGTCCCTTTTTGGGGTGAAAGATTCTCAGTTGTAGTGCCGCTAACGGAAACCTCAGTGACTTCCTCCAGGGCTGGTGGCGCTGCGCTTGCTGCGAGACGACACGAGAAAAAGAGGGAGAAGAAGAAAGACGGCCTTTCCGCCTCCCGTCTTCGCCTTTTGTGAACCCTCATTTGTCCAAGGAGCAGTAAAAGCCACAAGCGTATCTCTCATTTATATATATGTGTATAGAATATGTATATAGAAATCTATTTGTCGTTGCTGCTTTTTCCTGTTTGTTAGTTTGTTGCTTCGTTAACAATTCAAGTCTCAACAAGAAAAAAAAAAAGTTCTGTTGATCAAGTCTTTTTTGTTTCATTTTTTTCCCAGTTTTTTTTTTCTTTTCTTGCGTTCCTTTTTTTTTTTTTTCCTTTCTCGCACTGTGCCATCTGTAAGCGTCCCCCGACGATGCGCCTCCTCGTCTCGTTCTGACGCAACTTACGGCTTCATAAGTAAATGCTGATATGTCCCCCCCCCCCCCCAAAAAAAATGTTCATTTTGTTTTTTTTTTTTTGTTTAAAAACATATGTTGCTTTCCGAGGAAAAAAAGAGAAGAGATAAGCCCCTCCGAAATATCTTCACGTGTCGTCTAAAACCTGAAAAATAGAGCACAGTTTTCAGACTGGATGGCTCGTCAACTTCTTGGGCTTTGAAGGCTTTAATATGGCCTTATTACATCAGCGTAATGGTCTGCAGAGAGCAAACCCAAGCTGGCATACCAATTGACCTTGTCAATCATGACGCTGGCAGAATGTCTAATCATTAACATGCTGGCTGCTCTGCATGCATGGATGCAAAAAAAAAAAAAAAAAATGGGGGTGGGATCTGCACCTAAATGTCTGACGCATTGGCAGTTATATTCAGAGTATTATTCCGGCTGGACTGGCCACAACATTAGGTACACTTGCAAAAATCAGTTTGACAGGATCAGCAAATTCTATTGACTGGATATGAAAAGTTTGCACACCCCTGATCGCATGCTAGACTTTTTTTCCTCTAAATTTGTTTCGGTCGATAATTTTTGACCATAATTCAGAAAACATTGCTCAGACCTAGAAGAATACAATACCTACAATGAAGAATTGTTGTAGTAGCTTTATGCTACGCAGTTGTTTTCCTGCAACTGCAACTAGGGCCTCACTCAAGGTGTAGTGAATTATGAACAGTTCTAAATAGTATTTTGTTTTAGCACAAAACCTTCAAGCTTCTGCTAGAGTGCAAAAAAAAAAATGAGAACAGCTGAAAATGAGTTTGGGTTAATTGGTGGTCGATATGTGTCGACTTCCATCGAACTTTGCTAACCCAGCCACTTCCTAATGAGAAGAGGGTGTGAACACTTGTGCAACCACATATCTGTGGTTTATTATTTAGAGCATTTCAGTGGAGTCGTACAGTACGAAAGGTTGTGAAATGCATTTCAACAGCGTTATGACGACTTCTCGCCGTTCGACCGTGAAGGTGTACCTAATGGAATGTCCTGTGCGTGTTTGGATGTCCCCGACGTACCTGTGCTGCTGCTGCTGCTGCGGTGAATACCAAAGGTAGGCTGTGTCAGTAAGGGCGGCTGGCATCCTTCGGTCTCTTTAGCTGGACTTTCAACCTCTTCATGCCAATCTGAAAGCCGTTCATGGCCTGGATAGCTGCCTGCGCGCTGGCGGGGTTGTCGAAACTCACAAAGCCTGTTGAAAAAAAAAAAAAAAAAAAGAAAACAGAGAACGTGATGAATTCATCTATGCATCGTTTATCTTTTCGTTTTCAAATGGCAATCAATCATGCAAATGCCAACAATCATATTTTAATATCAAACTCAGTCATGTGGCGTATTTTAATATCGGAGCCTTGATTTGAATTGTGAAAAATCTGAAAGATCAGTTCCTCTTTGTTTTGATATTTAATTGAAAATGGAAAGACCAAAGGATTATACTGAATATAAATATTTGACGAGCTTCTATCTAATATTGGCGAGCGTCTTTCAATACAACCTGACTGTCTCAGGCAACCAGCCGCCCCCCCCCCCATCTCTCCTCACCTGCACTAAACATCCTGTTCCCATCATGTGTAAAAATAAAGCCTTGAGAAGTCAGTGACCAGAAACTGCAGCGGAGTGTGTCTCCGCTTGATGCCCTCCCACGCGTCTTGGGTGTCATTAAGAACACTTGGTGACCCGTGAAAAACAGCAGGAGATTCTCCTCGTCACCCCCCAAGGCCACCTGGGAGACGTGTCTGCTCGGCTCTCGCTCGGCCCATTAGGGCGAAGGAAGGGTGGCGGGGATGCACGATTTGTGCTTGAGAGCAAAAAAAATGGGATTGGAGATGATCGGACTGTTCTTAACTCCCCTTCCAGGGTGTCAAATTCTGGTCCTCGAGGGCTGATTCTGACTTTTTAATTCCGGTGTGTTGGAGGAGGGAAACATCTAAAACATGCACATCAGCGATGGAGGACCGGAGTTTGGCAGCTGTAGCCTAAGAACATCCAGGATTTATCCTTTTAAATTGAAGCCTGCAAAGGTGGGATACTGACAGATATGAGCACTTCAGGGTGGAGGAGCTCAGAGAGGTAAACTGAAAGATTTGAAAACAATAAAATCTTAAAAAGAACTCTAAAATGTACAGCGAGCCAGTGAAGGGATGCCGAAGTAGGAGTTATGTGCTCCCTCTTACAAGTACCAGTAAAGAGGCGAGCAGCAGTATTTTGGACCAACTGGAGAAGCTTGATGGAGGATTGGCTGACAACAGTTATCAGTTCAACATCTCACCCCAATTGCGCTTTTCCCTTTTTCCACACAAAACTATGAATCACACTGCACAAATTGACAATTTGCCCTCTTTTACACAGAATGCCGTGTAAAAACGACTCCTGTCTTTTTGCTCCGCATCAATCCGCATTCATTCCTCCCTTTTGCTCGTTTCCAGATTAATTACATCGCTGTTCCTGCTCCTTCCCCGGGCGTAACATTATGTTGTAAATGCATAGTGTATAAGTCGATACTGCAAATAGGTCTTCTTTCATGAATTTATATGTTATTAAGTCCCCCGGGGGAGGCGGGATTGCCGATCAATTCGGGCCCTGAAGTGAAAACAAATGCTGATCTATAATTGTCCTTTGCCCTCCCCCCCCCCCCCCCCCCATCTCACACACATGCGCACACGCACATAACCAGCGTGGCTCCTTAAAGTTTGTAGAAGCCGCAGGGCAGGTTGCTCCGTGTAGGCTGACAGAGCTAAATGAGGCGAGGGGATGGGGGGTGGGGGGTCGGGGGGTGCGTGAATCAGCTTCAGTAGTGCGAGCATTGACAGATATTGGGGTGAACGAACGGTGATGCTGATGCAGCACCAGCGGGGTGTTCGGGTCACGCAGCCCCATGGAAACGTGGATATGGATCCCGATCGGCGACATCGTGGCTCGTGCGGCGCCGCTGTATACGCACGGTACTGTATCCATGTGGAGGCATCACAATGTGCATGGCGGACAATGCCGAAACACGACAGTCATCAAGATGCAAATGGAGGTCAGCTGGGGTCAAGATCGTTTTTTTTTCCACGTCAGTCGTCATCATTGCAATCTGCAGGCATTTTTCTTTTTGACACAGGTGTGTTTGTGGCATTTTGACACAAACTCAATTCATAATATGGGGAAATTCATTTTTTTAAACTCCCACGATGACTACTAAATCACTGTAGATGGTGGCGTTGCATTGCTTTTTGCTTTGAATTTGAGATCAGCACAGCTTTTGAGTAGAAGATACCGATTACACGGCGAATCTCAGCTTGTCTCGTCAAATACGAGCGGGGGAGGAGGGGGGTGGGGACACCAACATGTTGGAACTTGGACAAGTTTAGTCAATCTCACTCTTGAACAGAGTATCAATATGTCGGGAATATACAGAGTAGGTGTCACGGCAGAGAGAAAACAGTGTCATGCTAAAAGATGACAGTTCATGGTGTTAATCAGGAACACCATGCAAAAAAAAAATAAAAAATAAAAAAAGCAGTGTGTATCTTTAAATAAATTAGAATGTTAGCATTAAAAGCATTTTCTCAGTCTTTGTTTTATAGTTTGAGGTGTCCCAAAATCAAAACATATTTGCGGGCAAGTGATTGTTTTGATTGACATTCTTCTTCCAAAAAAAAAAAAACAAAACAAAAAAAAAAAAAAGGTTTTGGTCAGAAAAAGTTTTTGATAAAACCGGCCCAAGTCCGACTGCTGAGAAATAGTTTGAAACAAATAATTTGTCTGATGGAAAGAAGAGAGTTTCTTTTTGGTAGATTCAGTGCTTAGGTTGTAAAGGCTGCTGTCCTTCTGAACTGTTTTGGAGCGCAAAAGCAGGCGAGCGAGCGATTAAGCGTTGCTGAAGAACTCACCAAAACATTTGCTCTGGTTGGTCGCCCGATCCATGAAGACCTTGGATGAGATGACCGTGCCAAAGGGCAGAAACATCTGCATGAGTTCGTTGTCTCCAAACTCCTGCGGCAGGTGGTAGATGAACAGGTTACAACCCTCTGGACCTGGACAAACACACAAGCATGACTGTGAGTAATTTCCTTTCCTTTTAGTTCCAACTTTATTTCCTGGGACGTGGAAATGACGGAGAAACTAGTCAATGGTACATTCTGTCAAAGAGAGACCGGTCAACGAGAAAAGTGCAGCGTCCGCGTAGCGCTGATGAGCAAAGAGGGAATTAGTTGAGAAAGAAATTGCAAACGGCAGCGCCTCGCATAAAACCTGAGCAATGATGACATTTGACCCGACATATCTCAAGCATTGCGGATCCAAATCAATAGCGTTCCTACTCGGACGCCCGTCAATAGCCCCAATGAGTTTAAACGTGCTAAGACAAAGATTTGATCTTTGACCTCCGCAAAGTATACCTTGCGTCAAATTGCATCCAAAATCAATTTGATTTCTTCAATGACACAAAAATTGCCAGGGTAAGATCCTAAACAATTCTGTCCAGCACCGGTTTGAAAAGGAAGGCGGATACATTTGGCAAGTGACCAAAAGCCACCTTGATGATTCGAAATCAATAGTGCTCTTGCTCCGCCATGTCCCGAAAGGCTTGAAAAGAAATTAACTTAATTGATTTGCCGTGAGTTTTATGAATTGTGAAGCATGACAAATTTTTGGTGTTGCCTCTACTGTTTGTACGACGAGCCAAACCCACACAAATGCAATCTCGCGTTCACATACCAGCACATCAAAAACGTCATGGCAAGTGATTGTAATGATTTCATTTTGGGTCCGAGGTATTTTGTGTCATATGCTTGAATTGAAATTGAAGTTTCTTCTTTAGGAATTATCAAAAAAAAAATAATCCAATCAAATTTGGCAAACCTACCATAGAACCTGTGTGTGTTTAAAGTGCGGATAGTTTGTCGCCTGACAATTATGCAAAATGAATAGTATTCCTTCTATGGTGTAAAAGAAATATAATAAAAAAATTGCCAACTGACCATTAAATGCTTTTCCATTAAATAATGACAGTGAATGATTTTATAGAGCGCAATATTATAAGGTATGATTTTTCTTGGAAGGCTGGAACGGATTAACGGCATTTCCATTCAATTCAACAGGGAAGGATGATTTGCGATAGAGAAAGAATTAAACTTGCATTGTTGTGAAAGTTTGAAGAAGATTAACATACTGTAGTCGTCATCGTTGATGTGAGACGTTTAACCTTAGTGAGTTTAACCAACATGACATCACTCACAGGTCTCACAAAATCATTCCAAATCAATTCTGTTTAGAATCGTCATTGACAGAAGCAAACAATGCACTGAGGGTTGAAGAAGAAAAAGCCAACGGTCTGAAAAGAAGCATGTAACCTTAAAAATAAAAATAAAAAGACATTTCACCTCATCTGGCATGACCAGCGTGTGGTTGTTTGAAATTCTAAAACAATAAAGTTCTTGCTTTAACTCATCTCAGATTTTTCACATGGAGGCATCTGTGGGGCCAATTCCGATTTATATAGTTTGTATCGAGTTACTTTGTCACTACGTATTATATTGCCACCATTCCCAATCGAAAACATGAAAAAAAAAATCTTTAATTATCGCAGAAATAGCCCGCCTCTGCACTGTCTATATGTGTGTAGTGATGTGTTCTTTCTAACCACACAATGTGAGGACATTACCAGTATTTTATCACCCTCATCTTTTAGATGGACTGGATCCATTTCACGAGATGAGCTGTGAACGCTATACTGCATGTGGCCACTTTATTTATCTATTACACACAGAGAGAATGAGAGGGTAATATTCCTCTCTCGTAATATGTGCGAATGAGATGTGTACAGTAGCGAAGCAATATTGCTCTCTCACGCTCGTCGTGGTTTATAAATCTAGCGCAGATGTGTAAAAAAAAAAAGAAAAAGTAATAATGTTTTCTCACCCTCACCTTCTCTCTGCTGCTGCTGCTGCTGCTGTTGGATGACCTGCGGCGCTTGGGGCAGCGTCTGGCCAATGGGAGTCAGCGTGGTGGCCGGGTAGATGGCTACGAGAGGAGGGGGGGAGGGAGGTGTGGCGTCAAAGTGAGGATGGCGATACGGAGGGCTAGCTTAATATGCGAGCATGATGCTTCTGTCGATTTGAGGAAGATAGTGTTTTGTGATTTTTCGGACACATTGCGATTTCGATTTTAATCGCGATTTTCATCACGATGTACAGCGACATTTACAAACGTGACAGAAAATGTGATTCTACTATTAAAAACAATAAAAGCTATGACTGTAATAATGCAAGGACGCAAAAAGAGGTTTCGTGAGGGGGCAGTTCTTCTACTTGCCTAGTATAATTTTGAATTTACGTGTTGTTGTGGATATGAAAATGCACATTTCAAGCCGTAAAATGTTTTACATTTTGTACTCATGAACATGTTTTTGGTACATAAATATCAGATTATACGTCAATAAAATCATTGTCCCGTAGCAAAGCTAAATTTATTCAAATCCATAAAAATATTATTGATGAGTTTACAAATATTTAAGATGGGTTTGATATCGAACCTCTTCAACATGATGATGTACTTTTTTTTTTTTTTTTTGAATAAAATCATCAGAAATCCATTTGTTTTATGTTTGAAATTGATGAAATCAATTAGGATGATCCTATTTTCAATTTTGTATTAAAATGCGATCTAACAAATATTTTTGCTTCCCGCACACACGGCGAACATTCACCTGTGTATTGCTGCACTCCGGTGAAGGCTTGCTGCAGCGTGTCGGCGGCGGTGGGGCTCTGGGTGGAGTAAGGCGGCAGGCCGTTGGTGTAGACCGTCTCCACGGCGGGGTGTCCGTTGGGCTGATGAGGGATGCCGGTGAATCCGTTGACGATGGGCGTGACGATGCTGGGCACGGCGGAGGTGGTGATGTTGGCTGGTGGAGAACTGAGGCCTGAGAGGAAGAAGTGCAGACCAGTTATAATCAAGCCGCAAGATACTTCAAATCTATAATGGCAGATTCTTTGCATTTTTAGCAAATAAGGTACAATCATGCAAAACCAGCAGACAAATGTCCAAGTTCAAAACTGCGGGGCAGATTTGGCAACCCTTCTGTCCACAGTGCTGTCAATAAAATTGGCACCTACGGATTTACATTTTTGTGCCCCAATTTAAAAAATTTTTTTTTACTACTTTTAGGGATGTGTGGAATTTCCCCGCCCCATTTTCACCACTTTGTAAGAAATATTCAATATTACATTTAGAGGCTCAATACCTTCCATTCCTGCTTGTTTTTGCACAAATCTGTCAACAAAAAATTTGATCCCTCCCTGACACTTTTCAAAGTTTCTCATTTGCCATTTCCGTTTAACCGTTTGCCAGAAATATTCCCATCAGTTCAATATTACATTTAAAGTCCCTAAACTTTGAAATGACTCGAATATATCTTTGAGATCAATATCCTCCGACAGAGCCTTTGAAAAGTCACTCAAACTACAATTAATCTTATCCTAAATGTTCTTATTTTTGAATTTTTTTCTCCCTTCACTTTCTCCTTTTGCAATAAAATTTCAATTCTGTGTTAATATATTTGTTATAATCTTTTTGTTTCATTTACAAATTTTAATAGACTTTTTCTTTGTAAAGTTATTCCAGAAACTTTCATTTGTTCTGATTTTGGGAGTGTTTGTGTGCACGATTGGTTGTTTGTCATCGCCCGCGAAACTCGTGAGGAAAAACAGCTTAGATAATGGATTGAAGGACATATACGTGTATTTGTTTTTGCATTTATACATAGGCCAGCTCTTTCCCAATCCTCTGCAAAAAGTGGATCTCGACTGAAATATAAAATGTGAATGGGCACGACCTTAGTTGTCAACCTTTGGCTGATTGCACCTTGAAAGGCGTTTTAAGACTCTTACTGGATGACATTCGAAATTAGGGGTGGGCAAACTTTTTAATTGGCGGGCCACAATGGGTTCTAAAATTTGACAAAGGGGCCGAACAAGGAGCAGAAGGATGGAGTGTGTTGGTAATTTTAAATGAAAGTGAACAAAAGCATTACTCCAAAAATATGTCTTTGACACACCACAGCATTTAGAAAAGAAAACATTAACAAGGTTTATTCATTTAATTTTTTTTAAGTTCGGCGGGCCGGATTAAAACGTTTAACGGGCCGCATGTGGCCCCCGGGCTGTAGTTTGCCCACGCCTGTTCTAAATGTACAAAGATGTATTACTAGAGCGTTCATACAGATAGAGAACACTTGTGACACATGAATATATAGATACACTAAACACACACACACGCAAATGCTCACACACACAGAGTCAGCATTGTGCAGAGAGGCTTGCACAGGCATGCACATTTCCCGGCTAATGCAAGGACACGGGTGCGACAACGCGCCTGTCACATATCCGCTATTTGTCATGACACATCAGGCAAGATGGCTGAGGAAGCGGACCTGCGAAAAATGAGCCTGTCCGCCGTGTTTGCGTGAGCACCCTGCTGCTCGACGTGATGAAACTACCATGCAACTTCCGAAGGGGGAAAAACAGAAACTTGATGGAAACGATTAGAGGGGGCCCGGGGAAGCAGGTTTTGTAAAAACAAAAAGATGTCGTTTTCCTCTGAGATGAAAAAAATAAATAAAAAGACACATAACACCAGTTGGCAGTTTGACAAATGTGCCGGTCATAACATATATGGCGCACGCCTGAGAGACAGCGGCAGGATGGTTCATGAGCGGAATGGAAATTGGTTGCTCGCCCCCCCCCCCCCCCCATCCCCTCTCTCTCATGCAATGCATTTTAAAAGAGCCCTCTTTTGGAAAGTGTTTCCAATTATGCCGGGAACGCCAAAGTACCCATTTTGAGCAGAATCTCACGACGTGATGGCCTCTCTAAAAAGGGCCGCCTCCGTGGCGAAGCATCCGCGCTCGCTGAAGTACAGCTCCCCTGAGGACCACCTTTCAATCTGGAAACCTTCGCCCTGATTGGACGGGAATTGAGAGGTGGGGGGCAGTTGCAAGGGTTTGCCACGGAAACTCGAAAGCACGTCGTATTCCCGTAGAGCTTCTGCCATGGCAGAGGACCGTCCACATTGGGTAAACAATCACATTTGAGCTTTATGCTAATGAGATGGTAAATATGCTGTACATCGCCACCGTTGGACGGCATCTACATATCCACGAGGAATTGCTTTTCCTTGCTTCCAGCCAACTTCTATTTACATAATTTTCAGCACATAGCCCAAAGAACCACATTTGGTCATTTGAATTCAAAGGCAAAATATGCAACGCATAGAGTACATCGGTGGTCCCCAACCGGTTCATACATGTCGATAAGTTTTGCGGAACGGCGTCCAGTGTTGGGTTGCGGAGGGAGCTGGCAGTTGTTGTGCAAACTTTGAAAGCAATAAAGTGTAAAAAAAAAAAATAATAATAAAATTTTTTTAAAAAGTTGAACATTCCTAAAAACCAGGGGAAAAAAGTAATTTTTTTTTTTTTTATAAAAAATGTGTTTAGGGACACCAACTCATTTATTCATTCAAATTTGTTGTTGACCAGTTCAATCACAATTTACTATTTATTCAAATACAGTTTCGGTGGCGTGCATGTGACTTTAGAACTGGATGGATTTGTGATGGGCTATAAAAATCAAGTTTTCCATCAATTGCGTGAAATTGATTAATGCTGAACTGAGACGAAATGACATGCAATACATGAATGCAACCAGCAGAGGCGCTGATGAGTTGATCTTAAACTAGTGAATGAAAAGAAGAAAACTTCCATCAAATGTTGTCAAAAGTTTTTTTTTTGTGAGTTTGCAATATAAATCACAAATAATTGCCCTTATTCTTTGTTACTAAGCAGAAATTATGGGGCACCATCATTTGTGCCCTCAGGCCAAATAAATAGTCACACTTTGTTATTTCCTTGTGGTCGGCAGCAACGCATCTTTTCGTGTGCTCCAAGTTCACTTACGAGACACCTGTAGAACTATATCAGAGCCAAATGTTTTTGTTTTGGAGGTCGTGCAGAGCGCTCGACAGACTGTGTTGACCAAACGAATACTCTCAGTCCATTGAGAGCTGTTGTGTCTTTTACGATTTCTTTTTTTGTACTCCTCTGAAACCACTGGGCAATTGCTTGCGTCCTCTGGGGCGGTGATGAATTAGTCTGCTGCTTCTTTCTATTCTTCCGCCAAGACTCTGGAGACCGCCGCTCCCGTACTAAGCCGGTGACGGCGACTCTGCTTGATCAGGTATATTCAGTGTTCAGGGGGCTTGACGCCTCCTGTTATGTTGTAGCGGAGGTGACGTACTTGTGGGTGGTCATGTGGGCCCTTTAAGGTGGAATTTGCAACACGATAGTCAGGAGAAGCCAATCCATGCTTTTATCTCCAGTAGACTTGATGATTTTAATGGCCTGCAGCTCGGTTCTTACCAGAACTAACAGATCCGAACATATTACTCGGGTCTGAAGGACTTCACGCTGTCTCCCAGCCTGTCAGCATTGAAAGAGAATTGATTTAAAAATTATGCTAACGGGCAATGAATCAGACGATGGCTTCGGTTGTGAATACATGAAACAAATGCTCATAAACCGAAAAGGATTCTGCGGTAGGTAGACCCGTGTCAATTAGTGGAGTTTAGAGATCAAAGCAAACATGCTGCGTCAGCATTTCGCTGTTATGCTGCACACAAAAATTTTAACAAATGGCTCACAGAAATGTTAGCGTAAATGCTTTAAAAAAAAAAAAATCCGCTAACCTATGATGATCTTTAAGAGCATTTCTGTAATCATTTTATTAATGTTTTTAATGCATTATTTTTATTTTTGTAAATATTTGTTTCAATTTGAATGTCGCTTATAAAGGATGTTTTGTACCTTGTGTATTTTTCTTTTCACTTACAATGTGTACTCACTTTTTATTCTTCAGGTGAGACAACAAAGAGGGCATGATTTACCTCCGCAAATATTTTTTTTTTTTTCATCTCTCATTAGCCAAGAAGTAGCTTTCATTATCACAAACATTGAGGGACTTTTTCCTGGCCTTGTGCTTGCTTTTGTTGTAGAGTAGTATATGCAAATAAATTTGCTGTTATGAATTGGCGCGCTATAAATAAAAACTGACTCAAAAGTAATGTTCTCTTCACAACCGGTGGGGGATCCCAAGATAAAAACAAATAAATAAATAAATAGAAAACATTTCAAGCTTGCTTCAAAGGTGCTCTTCATTGGTACGGCGCAAACGTGCAGTTCATTTTATGGAAGCAGGTTTACATTCGCATTCTCACAAGATGGGAAAGACTCTTGATCCGCACTTTGCTGTGATTGCCCGGCAAAAAAAAAAAAAAAAAAAAAAAATGAAGAAAGGAGCCTGGGCGTGCGACAGAAGTATTTCTTATGTTAATTGTTTATTCAAATCATGCAGGGAGGGAAATTCTGAGAGTCATTACAGCCACGACGAATGTCGGCCGCTGGAGCAAGTAATAAGCACTCAAAACAGATGCTTTCATCCAAACTGATTTAAATTGTGATGTTTTTATTTTTTTTGGGGAACCAAAGGGAAAATGACTAGAAATGAATAATAAAGTAGCTTTCTTAGACGAGCTGACACGCCAAGAAAACTATTTGTATTTGAATACTGATAGCTACGAGCGTTGATCGCTTTGATGCGAGTTTCTCCCTCTGACACACATTTGGGATTGAAGATGATGAGCAAATCAGGCAAACGTGTTGTTCTCTCTTTTTTTGGGGAGCAGTTTGTGCTCAATTGTGTTTCAACATTTGTTCGTCTGAGAACGCCTTCCATACAAAGAGTCGAATCGGAACGGCGTGAAATCCTTGATCGAATCGAAAATCAATCAATGTGAATCGTGAATCAACTCGGGCCCTCTGTTTTTTTTGTTTGACTTTTATTTCCTTTTGCCGCGCACTGGCGGGTGGGGAGCGGCTGCCATTATTTTCAAAAAGCATCATCATGCATCATTGTGAGGATACACGCGCTAATCGGCGCAACCATCTGGCAAACGGCTCGTGCACTGTCGAGTTTAAATGCGTGGCATCTGTTGATCAAACGGATGCTTCATTGTTTTCTGAGTAACACACTTAACCTCTGCGGACTCCCTGATGCACTCATTTTTTTTTTTTTTTTTTTTAATTCCACAAAGGTTACACGGATCGTTTCAATCAAAGACCAATGTCACACGCCAAACTCGGGATGCATTAAACGATGATCTGAGCTTTATGTTAATGCAGCGCGCGGCAAGCAATTTGCAGACAGTCACTCCAGCTCATCGCGACTTAATGCATAAATTAGACCAGTGTCAAAGCAGAAAGCAGAAAGGCGCTCCCTAAAAAAAAAAATAATACAAATTATTTGACATGGGTGTCAACATCAAGGCCTGCGGGCCAGATGCGGCCCTTTAACCAATTTTGTGGTCTGCGCATCGTTTGCTTTAATTTTTCCTTGACTTGAATAAAAATAGTAAAAGAAAAAGCAAAAACGGAGATAATCATGTCATATAATGACTGATTTATCGTGTTCATATTTGCGCTGAACGATTTTGAAAAAAAAATCTAATTGCAATTTTTGCCTTCTCTGAATCATAATTGGAATTATTTTTGGATTATTTTTTTCAAGGTCCTCTTTCCATTGTATTTATTTTTTGGGGACAAACACGCAATAAATCCGTATCATGACAAACAATATCAGCATTATTATACATAAATGTTTTGATCTTATAAGTTAGATTTTTTTTAATCGGAGCTATGACTTACTGATTTATAGTCATTCAAACTTTTTGATAAAATTTGGTGAAGTCATAAAAAACACAAAAAAAACTGAAAGTCCTGTTCCACCACATGCAATTCTACATTTCTGTCTTTTTGCCATTCGAACCAGTTTAACTACAGTGTGGCCTGAGATGAAAACAAGTTTGACACTCCTGTGATCTGACACGGAATTATTCCTCTGACTTGCGACTAACATCCTCCAGTCTCTCAGTAGTGTCACACACCCTTGGCCTACTTGATACAGATGGCCTTGCAAGTCATGTTCTGCATTTCTCCAACGCAGTCAGAGCCACAAGTGCGGTAAATAAAAAATATAATGTAGTCGCTCCCGAGGCAGCGCGACTCATATTAATGAACACAGCGGGAAATAAAACATTTCCTATTTATGCTGGTCCTTGAAATCTCACACAAAAGCTCGGCTTTCTGTTGAAGGATTAATGGTACACTATGCTGAATAATAAAAGGTAATCAGTAGGCGGCGGCGTATGCACACCCATTCGCGCACGCACACGCACGTGCTTGTCTTGAAGGGAGATAAATGGTGCAGCTTCATGTACATCAGATGCACGCTCGCCATCTCTCCTCATTGCACCGCAAATATATACTCTGTGCCATAATATTCGGTACACACGCACATTCTAATGTCATCCAATGTCAGAGCGCTATCTACTCACGTTATGAGAGACTCCAGACATGACAGGAAAAAAAAAAAAATAAATAAAAAAAACACGGGTTGGACTCGACCACAGCGCACCACACCTATACAATGACAGCTGTTGCAGTACCAAGTCAAACCTGTGAAGGGCAGTATTGCGCAACAGGGCATCCAGACTGCCGGGAAAAAAAACTGAGAAAATTGTCGCCAAAGAAGAAATAAAAGACGCTGATCTAAATGTGACTAATAATGACGAAATCATATCGGAACGACACAGAAGTTGCAAACTGTTCTTGACGTTTTAATAATAATAATAATAATAATAATAAATTAGATTTGGAAGCGCCTTTCAGGACACTCCTGACTATGTTGCCCTTCTATTTTCATACCCGGCAACAGTGAGCTTCAGCCCACTTCCTGATTGGCCATCGTTCCATTTTAAGTCGCAATCACGGAATCCGAGGCTCGGCCCAACTCGCGATTGACCAAACAATTTATGGAAGAATCAGCCAAATGCACAAAATCAAATTGAGAACACTTTCAAAAGTCAAACATTTAACACACTATTACTATAGTGTGTACAGTAATTGAAATTTAAAGCAGTTTATTTACATTCCCTTTGATGGCGTTTAATGGAATATATTAACTTAATGAATTGTTTGATAAAAAATGTAAATAATAATAATAATAAATGAAGAAAATGTGCCATTTTGGGGATAGAACAGATGAATGGAATTTGAATTAATTTCAAGGGCAAAATAAAATTGATATATATAAATTAAATCAACTTCCATCCAACACTTGAATATCAATTAAATATTATTTTTTGTTGGCCAGGGTACCACTTATGTGACTTGCATCTGAAAGTCAAAGGTGAATAAATATTCTACTTAGAATGTGCCAATCAGGCACGCTTACATACAGTGTGGACGGACGGGGGCTGGACACTGCCAGAGGTCATACTTATTTTTTAATATGGTGGCCAGAATATTTCATATATTTCTGCAAAAGCAACTCCAGGTTGTCAAACAAATCTTTTTGGTCATTTATTTTTTTACACGACTTGTTGTGCCTGTCCCAAATTGAATCAATCCTCGATAATTTTCTTTCTGCCCCCTTCAGGAAAGTAATGTTTGTTTTTGGAGAAGGATTGTTAGTTTCTAATTTTTGAAAGAGTTTTGTTTTAGTTTTAGTATTGGTTTTAGTCATCTGACAGCATGATTTTACCGATTGGAAAAAGCCCGTGACTTTGTACAATGAACTGCAAAATGTAGCGCCACGCTGAATACTGCCACTGGTAAATACATCAGAAGTTCACTCTTTCATTAATCACACTTTCTGATTGGTTACACGCAGCCCATAGTGGACACTTGATCAATATGATTGATTTGAATCTCCACTTTTGGCCCTAACAGTGAGTGCACATACAATAAAACGTAAACACAGGCAGCATCTCTCTTTCTGTACAGTGCACTTTTTTCTTTCCATATTAGCCCTCATGGCTTCAGGTGAAGTCATGTTTGATAAGAAAAAAAGAGGTTAATTGGGGTCTTGTTGCATTGATTGTGTCTCTTCTGTAAATTCAAATTCACTGACTGTACTGAATTAAATGAGGCAGGACCACCACGGCACACGGCGAATAAAAGACAAACTGCCTTTCTCGCTGGGAGGCAAATGGAATTTCAATTTAATAGACTGCTAAAAAAAAATGGAAAGAAAGAAAGAAAGAAAAAGACAAAGAAATAATTTGATGAACTGCAGCAAGCTTGTTCAAGGAATCTGGATGCTTGTGATAGCACCTCTGGCTGACACTGATTGGTTAAAAGTTACCAAAGGCTTACAAATCACTCCGTGTCGCAGTGTTTACAAAGTAGGTGAGCGGAGCATAACAAAGACTTGGATGCTCTATTAGTTATTTCTCTTCTTACTTTTGTAGAGGGAAGAGACTCTATATTCCTCCCCCTCTTTTCTCTCTCTCTCTGTCTCTCTCAAGAAAAAGAAGCGGTATAAGTGAAAGTGCTGCACCAGATGTTAAGTAATTCAAAGTCACTCTCTTTCTAAACCTTTTGAGACCACACACAATATATTAACACTGTCCGTCTCTGTAGGGGGAAAAAAAGAGGTGATATTATTCTTAATGATTGATATTATTATTGTTGCTGTTTTTGTCAAAGGTACTACCAAAAAAATTAAGAATACTATAATATATTAGGGCTGTCAAAATTAAAGCATTAACTCTGGAGATTAATTTAAACATTTTTAACAGTTAAATATTTTAACTCAGTAAACTCAGTTTTATTTACTTCAAAAATAAATTGCATTTTTTGCAAAGCCCAATTCAAATACGGTACCATATTAGCTGAGTGTGATGCTTGTGGCCAGAATTAAACGTACTGTATAAGTTTTTTTTTTTTGGGGGGGGGCTGTCAAGATGACTCCGTTTAGATTGTATTTAAGAATCAAAGAAATATAAAGAACAGTCTTTGAATTAAAATATACTTAATACGTGGTGATTTTACATTCATTCCAAGATACGATTCAAGAAAATATCGGTTACAAGCATCACAAAAAATAGCAGTTGAAAATGTGATTAGGATTTTATTTTTTTTTTTGCAAATAATTAGTCAAAAATTATAATTGCTTGACATCACTAAACAAACAAAATCAACACGTGCATACGTGCACAATAACAAACACGCCCCCCTTCTTCCACATTCCTATTTGTCTAAAATCACATCAACGAAAATTCACAGCCGCACAATACACTCGGAAGCAAAAACTCCCACGTTTTAATGTATTTATGAGTTATTTTTATTGCTTTTCTAATAATGTTTATCTAATAAAAAAAAATTCAAGATCACGCGCTGTTGTTAAACCGAATCGCCTTTCGTGAGTGATCGTGTAGTTTGTCCAAGTGGCGTTGCCGTATTACTCCTGCTGCAGCGCAACTTCCGTGTACATTTTGGTCAGCGCGTCACTAATTAAATCTCAAATTAGTACTGTTTGATCTTGAGCGTCGATTCAGTACGGCTTTTCACCAATTTACTGGACTAAAACGTCAGCAAATAAATCCGCGCGTCCGGATAAACTCGCGTCGGTGCAGGTTAAAAGCCAGGTAGCTTCGCTTAGCTTAGCTTGCTAGCTGCGAACAAGGAGACGCGTTCAGCTGGAAGCAGAGATCAGGTGTTGTGCTTCACGCCTGGCGATGTGTGCAGTCAGCGTCAAGGAAGAGTACGAGGAGGAGTTGTGTCGATTAAAAGAAAACGAGGGACAACGTCGACTGACAAACGTTGTTTTCAAGACGCCTCGAGTTGTGTCGCGAAGAGCAGGTTGGTTGCTCTTTTCTGCTTAGAAAAAAAATCATGTTCAACTGGATCGCACGTGCTTTTTACATCTCTGGTGTGGTTAATACAATAAGACTGCGCCTTAGTTTGCTTGAAGCGGTGCACAAATACCTTCAATTTTATCCTCGAATCAATATTACACTCCCACAAGAGTTATTAAAAAACTAGCAGTTTTTTTCCTATATGAAAACAAACCCCAAGCTTACCATCATATATGAAATCAGAATAAATCCCAGCAATGTACCATTATAGAGCCAAGGTTGCCCAAAATAAAATATTTCAGGTGTTGTAAACCGATGCCATCCACTTTTAAAAATGCCTGTTTTCAAACTTGATCAGAAATAACAGTAGTCCTCAGTATTTAGTCACGGCTGGGTCATGGGTCATCTTTCCCTACTCGTTTTGCATTTTGGATTGGTGCAATATGAGAGTTATTTCCCAGGCATCTTGAGAATCCTGTGATGCCAGCCTGTTGAACTACAATGCCGACTCAAGTGTGCTCTCTACTTATTTTTGATATTTACAAACATAAATTCACACGAATAACAATTTACAAAACAAAAACTACATAATCTGTACTTTGTGGTGTTGATGTGCTCCCATTTGTGGCACAATGAATAACACATCAATTATTTGTCATCCTGAAACGTGGTTATTTTCTTCTTCCACATTCAGAACTGCTCAAGTGGTTTATAAACCATGCATCAACAATAAGGCACAACTTGACTTTTCCAAACCATTTCTTTTTTTTTTTTTTCCCTTGCATCCTACAGACATCACTAAAAATGCTCTTCCTGAGCAGCAGGACCCCGAGTGCCCTTCCATTAAAAAAGAAGTAGAGGAAGACTCCTCCCACATTAAAGAGGAAGAGCCTGGTCAACACTGCGAAGGATCACATAGAGACTGTCTCATCACGTCACGATTAAATTGTGACATATCGTCACACTCTTCTGACAGTGACACTGATGATGAACACTCGAAAGGTGAGCTGACATGTCACGCTGACAACAAACACTGGAAAAGTTCTAAGTGGGACAAAACCTCGCATTGTATCACGATAATGACTTCTCCTGTGACACATAATAGTGCACCTTTTACCTGCTCGGTTGGTGGTAAAAGATTCACTGACAAGGGACGTTTGAGAAAACAGACTGAGCTGCTTTTCCTGGGCAATTTGTGGTAAAAGATTCTTTGTAGAGTAGTAGCAAAAAAAAAAAAAAGGGATCTGTATTCTGCTCTGCCGAGAAGACATCGGTCGTACTCAAGAAGATATGGATATTGGGTGACTTTAATTTACACGTTATGGGGAAGTAACAGACGGGCTGATGTATATTAAAAGTGAAGAAAAACAGTTTTTACAACGATATTTTATGGATTGGAATATTGTACCACATAAATCGCTTCTCTGGAAATGATCAACTTTTTTTTTTTTTCCTGTGTTTACAGGTCTCGCACATTGCACTGGAACCACAACCAGTGTCGCCATTGGATGTCGAACGAAAGTGAGTTGTTTTTCCAAGTAGGGTTGAATAAGATAAAAGTTGTATTTATATGAACCGTGATTTTATACATTTTCAAGAAACACTAGTATAGTACGTGGCTCTTGCTCTTATTTGTCTCTCCTTTTTTTTGGCCTACTTTTGAATTCAACTGGGTAATTTCGAATAACAACATGAATGAAGACGCATGACAAAAATAGGAAGACCACCAACCTGGCACACTTGATGTGTGGAATCATGGAGAGTTTTTGTTCTTGGGAATTTATTATCTTATTTCATTATTTTGTTACAGGACAGAACTGACACAGAAAATTCAATTACAAGCCCAGAAGAGAGTGACAATGACGGGATGGATTCATCCGCTGCCACTAAAGAAGAATTATCTGTGTGTGAAATTGTAAGAAAGTGTTTGATGACACAATCACAATTAATGACGACAATAATTTTAGTAAAATAAAAGAAGCGTGGGTATGAAGTATCCGTTCTTATTTTGAAAATGCTTAATAGTTTTACTATTCTTTGTTTCAGAACACTGACGGACCAGTTTATCTTTCCCGGGAAATGTCAGATGAAGAACAGCAACATCAGGCAGAAACTGAATTGTTTTCTTACAATGAAGGGAATTTTGTGTGCGAAATGGTAATGTATTTTGGACGGCGAAAAAAAAAAAAAAAAAAAGCATATCAGAAGCATTGGAACAGCTCACGCTATACTTATCCATATAATGTATATAAAGTCTACACACCCTTATTTAAATGCCATTTTTGTTGGTAATATAAATAGATGAGCCCAAGGCAAATTATTTAAAAACGTTTTCCACCATTAAGACTTTTGGAGTCACTGTATTTTTAAGGATAGCGTCTAAATTCACACAAAATTACTATTTGATTACAGTATGCAAAGCCGTACACATCCACCAGGTGGCACTGTGGCAGGAAACGATTGATCAATCTTCACCCCCACCAACTAGAAAGTCACATCGTGAAAATCATCCCAAAACTTTTTTTTTTAATTTTTCTGAAAATTTGAAAGGTAGGAACCTATTTTTACATGGCATTGGCGATAAAGGCCTTCCTCAAAAGAAATGTTACCTTTAAAGTACAATAACGTAAATTCTTTCAACGTGCTCAACTAAATGGTTGACTTGTCACTTTAAGGGAGTGTGTGGCGACATGAAGCAAGTATGACAAATCTTCACGATCACATGAACAAGCTTACCCAAATAGCTCACTGACTTCATCTTAGTTAATAAGGTAAAAATCGAGAGAAAGTCGAGAAATATAATTTCATGTTTTACGGCTCAAGATCGCGCATTCTTCTGGCGCTCGTACCAGAACATCGTCAAGGTTTTGAGCCAACACGGAACTGCTCTTTGGAACTGTTCATAATTCCCTCCTCTTTGACTATGGCCTCAGTAGTCTGGTGATGGAACAGCAGAAGTGTCAGGAAAAGCCTACTAGAGCAGCTGAACTTAATTTGGGGTTAATCAGAAGCATCAGTGTATACGGTTGATTACACAATCAGAGGTGGTGAACATACAATAATTTGGCTAAAATTAAGTCGATATGAATGAACAAATATTTGCAAATGACAAATCACTTAATTAAATTTTCTTTGTTTCAGAACACAGAGGAGCAGAGTTTGCTTTCCCTGGAAATGTTAGATGAAGAGCAACAAAAGGCATCCGATTCCTTTTCTTACACGGAAGAGGCTTTCGTGTGCCAAATGGTAATTAAGTATTTCATTACATGGACACGCACCTGCCGCCGTTTAAAAATGCCTCCGATTCACCCCAAATAACATTCCGATGTTTCAGTAGACTTCCCCTGACATTTTTTGTGCAGCACAAGCCGCGGTCCAAAGAGAGCTTTCACAGCAGAGAGCTGCCACAACATCAGAGGGATCTCATTGTCGAAAGGTATCAGTCGGGAGAAGGCTACAAAAAAATTTCCAAGGCATTAAATATACCGTGGAGCACAGTGAAGAGCGTCATCTTCAAGTGGAGGAAAAATGGCACGACAGTCACGTTGCCGAGAACTGGACGTCCCTCCAAAATCGATGAAAAGACGAGAAGAGAACTGATCAGGGAGGCCGTCAAGAGGCCGACGGCAACATTGAAGGAGCTGCAGGAATTTCTGGCAAGTACTGGCTGTTCAGTACATGTGACAACAATCTCCCGTCTTCTTCATATGTCAGGACTTTGGGGCAGGGTGGCAAGATAAGGGGAGCCTTCTCTCAATAAATATTACGACTGAGGTCGTAAGTTCTCATTCTTTTGCGTCAATGTTTGCTTTAAGGTGCCCGCAGGTGTGTTTATTTTTGTTGATGGGCAAAGGAACATTGGCTCTTTCGAAGAGCAGAAGATCAATGTCTTGCTCAAGGACACTTGGACATGGCCACAAGAGCTGGTGATGACTCTCCAAGTGAGAAATATTTTGTTGTTTTGGGCCATTGTTTACCCGGAATGAAGTCTTTTTTTTTGGGGGGGGGATAATATATCCATGGTAAAACCAATAATATTGTGAATAAATATTTTTTTTTTTTACACTAAGTATCGTTTTTAGGATTTGTCTTAGGCACAGAAACAACTTGACAAAGGAAAATCATTCAAAGCTGGCAAGAGTTTGCGCCCCAAAAATCATTTGAAATCTCTTAAAGACAGACTACTCTTTTGAAATGTTCATTATTCAGAATCTTTCTGATGTGGAAAAATGTGTTATGGTCTGGTGGAACCAAAATTGGAACTTTTTAACCATATATGATTGGTACAAACACAACACTGCTCATTATACGCGTACACACACACACACACACACACACTCTTGTTGTGCCTGTTAACTGAAGACATACGACTGCTGCGTACAGGATGCAGTTGCCGCAATCTGACCAATTTGGGCTGTTTTGCCAAGATTGGACACATTTTGCTACATCATGATGTGGCGCACGACAGAGCTCCTAAGTTGACATGGAAGTTAAAAAACAAAAATACTTTGCATCCTCAACCAATAATTGTGAGATAACGCAAAGTTTTTTTTCCACTCAATGGAATGCATTGAATCAATTATTTATGTATTTCAAAAGTCAAGATGTCCTCTAAACACAGCTCATCGGCAAATCTACGACAAGAGAAATGTCCGCCTTCATTGCGAGGTGCCTTATGAAAAGATGACAAGGCATTAAATGCAAATGCATTCACACAAAGCGGAGACGGCCGAGGCACTAGTCCTCAAGCACGGATCAGCCGTGCCTAATCAACTTCCGGGCAAAATCAGAAACACGGGCAATTACAATCACAGCCATTCGGCCTTTTCTTCCGGGAAAGGATGAATAATACCAAAAAGACAAGCGACGCAAAGTGCAACAGATTAGAAGCCTTGAATCAGGTGTGTTGCACGGGGGAAAAATCTATAACATGCAGGATCGCGGCCCTCGTGGAACCGGAGTTGCCCACGCCTGCTATAAACGATGCAAACTTCGATTTAACAAAAAAAAAAATAAGGACAAAAGGCTGGCTTTTCCAACAGATACGATAGTTTCCAGTGGACTTCAAAATGTTCTTGAGGACATGACAAATGACTCTGTCACTCAGCAAGTATTGTCTATTTAAGGCATTTGAGCAACCGGGGGAAGTTCGGCAACTTACAAGAGGCTGTTAAAAGGCTGAGCAGCTTTAATACATTGAAAAAAAAATAATTTAAACTGCCTCAACAATAAACCATATTCGCTGATATTTTGTGTGTGTGTGTGTGTGTGTGTGTGCGTTTGTGGCACCGGTCTTGTGTTATTTTCTTTTTTATTGCACAGGCCAAAGCAATAAAAAAAATACTCTAGTTCCTCTTGGTTGAATCTTAGTGGTGTTAATTTTAATTCTTTGGTGGCGTTTTTTTTTTTTAATCTGCGTTTGAGATGTCCACTTTTTTGTGTGATGGCGGCACGCATAGATGCAGCGGCTAAGAGCTCTCCCTCCCAGTGCTCCTTATTACTTATTAGTGTTCTAATTTCTAAATATAAAATATAAACTGTGGCTAAAAGTCAAATGTTGTGATTAGTTTGTGAAAGGCAAAAAATAACACCTTGGAAAAGTCGGGCATTTGCATCCCGAATTATCTTGCAAACCGAATAAAAGAATAACTAAGACTATTTAAAAAAAATAAAAATGCGCCATGGGACCTTTAAACTACACGTTGCCACGCTGAACATTAGAACGTTTAATTTAATTTATAATAATCTGTTTAAGTGCCTTGCCATTTTGCAATCATAGGAAAACCCCTTTGGGGATGCGTCAATCATAATTTATATTTCAAAACAGCTATTCTGAAGGAACCCTGTTTGTGAGTGTGGAACAACATCAAAGTCCTCGGTTCTACTGGTAAACACGTACACCTGCGCACACCCTAAACATTTACGTGTGTATCAGCCAAAATGTTCCTGCAAAGAAAAAATGTCCATACAATAAAGATGGCATTCCAAGGTTGCTGACTACGATGCAAATACAAGAACACACACACACACACACACACACACAAACACACACGGGGACCCAAGGAGAGGGAATAAAACGGAGTGCTCACCCAAGGCTTGATGAAACTCACCCGACACCGGGGTCATGGGGGTGGGTGGCAGGCTGTTGATGTTGAGCGCCCCCATCTGGTGGATCTGCGTGGCGGGAAAGGCGGCCACACTGGGCGTCAGGTAACCGCCATGGCTCGCTGCCATGATGGCCGCCTGCTGCTGCATGAGCTAAAGAAGAGGGACACGGAGGACCGGGGGTGAGGGTGCCCAGGTGAGGGGAGGACAGATGGTAATGGGCAAAATATAGTACGGGAGGGGAGGCATGTGTGTGTTGAGGTTGATGGATGGGGAGTGGAGGGGAAATAGAAAGTGGAGCAGAGTAGAAGAAAGGGAAGCGGGAAGAAAAGAGAAGCCTGTCAGCCTATGTTTAGTGCATCTGTCTGGGCTGGCAGCAGGAAGCCTGTCACCAGCTGCTCTCGCTCTCATACAAATCAAGACGTTGACATGTGCACATTATCTGTGCGCTCAGGGAACAAGCAAAGTTTGCACAGGAGTTGCGACGTGCTCTCCTTGGAAACTTCAGCACAACATATTCGGAGACAGAAGACCTTGTTTATTCACAGTCGCCTATGAGTAAAAATGTGGTCGTCTATTCTCGCCAAAAACCTTTTTGCAAGGTCCATAAAGATATGGCCGTAGCACCTCATCAGATAGCGCAAGTTTCATGACGTGGGCATATATGGCTGCCACCAGAACTGGTTCCGTTCAATTTTTTTTTAATGTGAATTTTGAAGTGATTCGGCCGATATTATTTAGTCCAACTTAGCCAAATGCTTCAGAACGGTTATTTCCATACACGCCAGCGGCGCATGCATATGAATAAACACTGTGGGCAACATTTTGATGGAAGCTGCGTCCATCTCATGCTAAGCAGAAATGCAGAGTGAATGAATGCTTATTGATTTTCATCTCCGGGCCGGGCGGGAAAGGGGGGGGGGGGGCGTTGTCCGGCGGGTTGGAAATTGACTGCAGTTTTTGTGACACATCTACTAAATTACTAACATGTTCTGGATTGTGAGTTGCTAGTTATGCCTGCTTAAAAACACACTTATCGATCGGCGCATGGATTCGGGGACATCTCGAGAGGAACGAGATGCTCTGCACTCGCTAGTAAAAAAAAAGAAAAAAGAAAAAAAGAGGGGGAATATTTAGTGCAGGAAAACAACAGTGTTTGCTCTGGACGAAGATTTTTTTTTTTTATGTTTCACGCAGCACGTAGCAGTCATTAGAACAGGTGTGGGCAAACTATGGCCCGGGGGCTACATGCCGCCCGTTAGACGTTTTAATCCGGCCCGCCAAAAAAAAGATATTGTTGTAATGCTTTTGTTCACTTTAATTTCTAATTAAATGTATTTTTTTTCTCCAATGAGGTGAGGTTACCGAAACACTCCATCCATCTGCTCCTGGTCCGGCCCCTCTGTCAGATTTTAGAACCCATTGTGGCGCGCCACCCATGCATTAGAATGAAGGCAGAGTGAAAACACGAGTTTGTAAAGTCCGAACTTTACATCATTGGCTCGAAAGGTTGATTCATGGTTTGCCCACTCGTAAAACAATTCCGATGGAGAACTCAAATTCCTCCTCTACCGGCACAAATGCGAAAGACGACAATGCGAGAGAGTGACCGCTCGCCGTGGCAATATTTGCATGGCATGGTAGTGAAGTGTGGCGGGGTTAAAAAAAAAAAAAAAAAAAAGCCAATTATTTTCTCTCAGTGCTACTGTCAGGTAACGTGAACGCGACAGTCCCGCTGGCAGATTCCCCGACGCCGGCGTCTCATCCATTAGCCGCATGCCTGCTATCTATTAATGCCTTTTGTCATTTGCATAATTTTATCAAGGTGGCAAATGGGGATCATCTGTTTCTTTCGCAAGAAGATGAATTGAGCCTTTTAAAGGAGGTTAAAAAAAGGCAGCAAGGAGGGGGGGGGGGACAAAAAAGCAAAGCGATGGCTCAGAAACAAAAGAGGTGCCGATGCCCCACGAGACCTCTTTAAGGATGACTCGGACTACAGTATGATGATCTAATAAGCTCACAAAGACCAGTAAGCTTTATTTTTTATTTTTTTGCAAGATAAAATCTTACGGACAGCAATGGAAATTTACCAGAGAAGGCTCGTCTATTAATGTCTGTCTTAAGACTTGCTGACGCAGCATGTGGCTCAGTGTCATTTCAACATGACACAAATGGATGATGGGATTTTTTAAAAATTAATTATTAATTATTGATTAATTAATTACTCTTCAATAATCCATCTATTTTCCAAATTGCTAAAATTAGAACCACCAAAGTTACAACTAAGTGATGAAACTCTAAATTTCACTCGATAGCGCTGCTGCCCTCCTCATTTTGTTTTCATGCTAAAAAAAATCTGAAAATGCCCGATGTGATTTGTGAATGCCGACAGTCAGGCGTTACTAATTTGCATTGTAACGGTTGGACACCCACTCATCATTTTCACGGGTTTCCTAACCTTTAAGAGTCAATGCACATATTTTACACGGGAAAAATCTCACGGCTCAAAGACAAAAAAAAATGTCACAAAAAGTGCCGCAGAAATAATCACAATGACAGTGGACCGTCATTGTTTGCAGGTGTGAGAAAAAGTCTGCAAATAATTGACGCATGAAAACCAGGCACACATTTATTTATTTATTTTTTTTTACATCTATATCTAGGAAAAACAAGCCTGGTGCTAAAATAACAAATCAAAAACCTGCGGATTCTGTATGCGATGTCCAATGTATATAATTCAGAAACTTGCAGTAGCGCCGCAAAGATGGACATATTTCCAGAAACGACATTCGATTCAAAGTGTTAATGCGCCGCAGCTAACAAGTGCACACTTGTCCCGTCATTTGACTTCAACTTTTTTTTTTTCAGTTTTTTTTTAAGGTCAATGTTGACGAAGACGTTGATTAGCATGTAGCGCTAACGGCTGTTTTGGGGACCGTTTGTCTTGGGGTAGCCAAATAGAAATAAACAAACATACCATAATTTCTTGTGATACTTTTAACTAATAAATGGAGGCTGTTGAACCACTAAATAAAAGAAGAATTTATTTGTAATGGGATTATTTTTCTCACGCCACGCTAATGCGTGTTTGAGAATCACTGCATTAGGCCACGTCTCATCCAAATGTCAACGCTATTTTCTCTGACGGAGGTAAAAAGAAGGGAACAAAAGCCAAACGAGGAGGAACAAAAGGGAGGCGAAGAAAGTTGTCCGGCCTCCAGCGGCCTTCATTTACTGTCAGGCATCTGCTTTCTAAAATTTTTTTTTTTTTTTTATTGCAACCTGATGGCAGCGCTCCGCAGTGCCAGCAGGCAATCACCTCTTTATCACATGGCAATTATCTGGCTACAGCGCCGCTTGGTGACTCGCAGCACCGCCACACGTGAACCCGGCACGCTGCGACCCGGTCGGCAGCGCGTGGAGGGAAAAGACAAAAGGGGAGGCTGATAAAAGCTGGGGAAATAAGAAAGGGGGGGGGGGAGCAGGCGAGGGTGGGGGGGGGGCCAATGAGGTGAACTAAAAGACTGAATGGCAACTAAAGGGCCCGATTTGTTAGCTAGCGCCATGCTAGTAAGCTATGCTAGCTCAGTCACATTTAAAAGCATTTTTTATTTCTCGTACACCAAAAAAAATGTGCGAAATGGTGTTTATGGAATGTAATTTGAGCATTTATTCAAAATCCTTAATATCCTTCTTAAAGTCTGTGTACTAGTATATACTTTGTCCAACGCCTCACTCCTAAAACAACACGACCATTAGTAACATTTTTTTCCCCACCTTCTCGTATTGATATGATGTCAAATAAATGTACAAAAGCCTTTTCATACTAGTAGCACAAAAATGGCAACTAGTGCACACTTTTGCCTCCCAAGTCATTTGGAGCTATCACCTAAAATGCCAAAGTTGTCCTACGAGTTTGCCAAAATCCCTTACAATATTGGAAGGTGAGAGGAGAAAAGTGGTTACTAGTGAGACTCAGTTGTTCTACTAGTATTTAATTGTCTTACTAGAGAGATTAAAGATCACAGCCTACTAGTATATGGACTTTAAGATGGTACATTCTTCATACTTATAGGACTACTACAGTAAATGTGTAATAGTACTAGTTAACTAGTGCACAGTTTTTACTAGTAATGCGCGGTTGCCCTACTAGTACGCCCAAATTGTCCTACTACATTGCAGATCATAACTACTGCAATAGTCATTCGACTAGTGCACTCTAATCATTCTACTAGTGCGCTGAATTGTTTTACAAGTGAGGGTAAAGAACATACCGACTAGCACATGGACTTTAAATACACTCTTTGACCTCACTAGTAGCACAATTCTGCCAATAGTAGTAAAACTAGGTAAATGTTAGGGCATACTGTACAATTATCCAGCACTTTTTAAACATCTAACTCTTCATTCATTTCACAGAAAAAAATGCTGCTTTGTAGTAGTACTAGTAGCAAGGACTAATGCAACATTTTCCCCTGATAGTAACATGTACTTGTCCTACTAGCGGGCCACAGTTGTCCTACTCGTGTGCAGTAATGTCATACAAAAGTGAAATGCAGGAGTTAACCAGTAAGATGCATTTATTCTACTAGTGCACTGAATTGTGAGTACAAAGAGCGTACTAGTACACGGCCCTTCAGCTGGATATTAAGAATATGGGCTCAACGTTAGGTGTGCTAGGAGACAGCTAAAGCAGGTCATGCGCGTGCGTGTGTACAAATGTGCGACTGCATCGTCATTGTGTACGCGTTTAAAAAAAAAAAAAAAAAAAAATGCCTCCAACAGGGGGAGATGTTTCCTAATGCCAGTTTACAGTCGGCGCCCTCCCCCTCATCCGCCCACACGCTGTCACTATTAGCAGCCGGTTAAAGCGTCTCCTCTCCTCTCATTTATCTCGCTCAGGCTCTGGCTGAAACGCGCTTGCCTTTCAATGGCACACACACACAGAAAAAAGGCAAGTCATGCCGCAACACAAACCTGGCGGATATGATGAGCGGAAAATGCAAAAGTGTGATGAAGGCCAATCATGTTGAGCAGACGACAGAAAAATCCACCCACTTGTGTAACATGCATACAAAAACAAACAAAACAAAAAACAAACAAAACAAAAAAAAGAGTATAAATTCTTTGCTTTGTAGGAACAACAACAACAACCATTACTGGAGCTCAGTTGGGGACCTTCTCTGCCTCTTTTTTTTTTTCTTGCAGCTAATTACGCTGCATCATCGCAGTCGTCCTCTGCGCGGCCCAGCATGTTGCGCCACAGACATCTCTACAACTCTAAATTCAGACTTTGCTGTATGCAGTAAAAAGCCAAAAAGGACTTCTCTCGTCATGACGCAATATGTTTGGCTCTTATATTGAATTATTTAAGTCTTTTCAAAAGAAAGTTGACTTTTTTCCACATTGTGTGTTCTTTTGCAGAATAAAATCGAACAGAATATTTAACATTTGCCATTTAACGAGCTTAACATCTTGTTAAAGTTATTCCGTAAGCGGCAAATGCTCGCGAAACGCGTTTTTTTTTTTTTTTTTTTGCGTCAGGGTTCGTTCAAGGTTGTAAAAGACGTTTGGCAGACAGATTTTGTGTTCGCAAAAAGCTTTTCTTGCCACATTCAGATATTGAACATTCTCACTTACTTTACGGAGTTCTCTGCCTGCCCGAGCAATTGGTGGGCGTATTTCACTGAAACTTGTCAGCCAATCAGAGAAGGCAAAACCCAGAGTAGAAGAGTTGTCCCCAACCGCTGTAACCGTTTGTTTTACTGTCGTACAAATGTGACAGCAGCTGCTGCGTTTGTCCGTCAGACACCTCGTCGACCGCATTCTGTTCATTCGCTCCGTACATCCTCTTGCCTTCGTTTGGAGGGAATAAACAAGAAAGACAACTCCGGGGATTTCTTCTAGTTTATTACAGCAATCTCGAAAACATATCCTGACTATTGGAGCTCAATACAAAGGCCGGACGGAAAACACGGCGGATCTTGCTCACCACCTTTTTTTCCTTGCTGCTGTTTTATGAAATCACCTTTTTCGCAAATGGAATGTCTCCTGTCATAGATTGCCGGCGTCGGCGTCCATCACAGCATTTCTCATTTTGGTCAGTGTTGCACAGGCCTTACGCACGCACGCACGACCCCCCCCCCCTCCCATGCCGCCTCCTCCTGGTTTGACTAAAATCCAATTTACTGGCTGTCAACTCAACTCTATAATCGCATCCACAGCGGTAGTGGAGAGGTAGCGCTTTACTGTACTCTCTGGTTACAGCTATATACACCAGCTCTCCCCACCGCCGCGCTCCCTACGTGGCCGCCGCCGCCGCCGCCTCCTCTTTTTGGCCGGAATATACCGAGAGCGAGGATGAACACGTAGTGTGCCTTTGGAGATAAAAAAAAAAAAAAAAAGGCCTTTCGCTGTCAGAGAGTTCTCGTCTTCAGGGAGTAAGTACGCTTTATCGCGCCCGTAAAGACACATCCGTCGTATCACTTTGCCACCCCCGGCCCCCTCCCGGTGGTGACGGGGGAATTGCCGCGCCCGCATGCAGCCGTCGCCGCCGAAGGCTAATCATTGCTACATTCTGCAAGCTGGACTCCTACGCTATCTGAAGAGAGAACACGTTCTTTGCCGCCTCCGACATTAAGAAGTGTGGTCGTAGCCCGAGTGGCTGTTTGCAGAAACAGTCTTGAAGGGGGCAGTGAAAGCAAAATTGGCTTCTTAAGCGCTGCTATGCAAATAGCGGGGCTCGGCCTGGACACAAACTGCGGGGAATGAAACTAATTGCGTTATCAGTTATTCTGAAAGTGTGGTAAACGTCAACGAGAGCTCCCTCTAGTGGCACACGAAAGAAAAATACAGTTCAGTTGCATTAATCAACTCATTTGCATGAAATCTTTAAGAAAAGCATGTTTTTAGAGTTGATTTATTTTTTTTTTATTATTATTATTTAACTTACGCACAATACATTTTACTTGAACTACTGTTTTAGTAGTCTTCTTTTTTCGTTTCCTTTATTAAAGTGATGGTAAAAGCTTTCCATTGCACATTTAATTTGCGAAAAATTGCTTAGTTTTGGAAAAATTCAGGCGGACTAAATGGAATTATTTCCATTGAACAATAATTGCTGAAGTGTAATGACATATTTTAATGTACTTTATTGGATGCTTAAATAAAAGAAAAAAATACAAAACTTAAACACTGTAAATGTAACAAAATTGACAAGTGTAGTCCCTTTGTTGAAACTTTTTAAAAGAGTATTCAAAAGCTACTGGGCCAATTTCCACGTCACTTTGAGGAGATGTGTCAAATGGAAACAGAAATAAAGGAACCCATTGCATTTTGGTGCCGATCTGGACTAATGTGTCGATCCATTTCTAATGAATAAGTCATGTGTTTTAATAACAAAAACTTTGAGACATGGAAGAGTATCCTTTACAAATTGGTCCCGATCCAAATTAGGATTGCTCGCCTATTTTTGTACACATCTGCAGTCAAATGAATCAAAGCAGAAGTCAACGTTGGCGCATCATCCGGCTTCCCCTGCCGCACTTAATAAAAGTCACGGCCCAAACTGAGAACCTCCCTTCAACCATTTGCATGTTGTCACATTTCTGAGGCAGAAAAAAAAAAGAAAAAAAAAAAGGGAGTGCATTTCATGAATGGCAATGAAGGGAGAGAGTTTTACCGGAGAGAAGACATGGCCTGGCAATTACTCCGGGATGGTCCATTTGCACTTTTGCGCCATGCCCCCACGGTGCTGCTATGAAATGAAAACGAGAGCAATGGATAGCCCTCTTAAGACCTCATATATCGTTTACATTTCCTTTATAGCCAAACAAGTTGTGCGCTCGCTCGCTTCTCTATAAATAAAAACTGCATACGTTGATGGTCTTTTTATAAAGTGCAGCCCAGATGAAGCCGGGCCGGAATTGTTGTCGTGACGTGAGATGGAGAGCGGCAATTACAGTAAGTAACGCAGTCATGAAAGGCACTACTCATACGGAAATTCGAATATTATACACATCGCAATGTCACAAAAAAAAAACTATTTGAATGTGTTTTAACCTTGCTGAGTCACTTTCATGCCGTCTGTTCGCCGTGTCAAATTGCCGTGTGAATTTCCCTCGCTGGAGATGCAGAGTTGAATGTCGCACTGCTTATTGATTTGACAAAAAAAAAAAAAAAAAAAAAAATCGAGATTGAAAGGTGAGGTTTTTTTATATGAATAAACAGATATTTATTCAATTTAATAAAATGTTTAACTTCGTAAAAAAAAAAAAATAGATTTTTTTCTTTTTTTTTTTGGTAAAAAGGTACGAAAGTTCAGTATGGAAATTATGGATCCATTACAGATTTTCATCACACAAAAACAATCACTGCTGTCCACAACGGCACTAGTTAAATGTCATACTTTAGAATGAGGTTATAGTTTTGTTGAAGTAGAATTCTGTTGAGAAATTGTACAGCGCTGATGCACAGAATGCGGTATACATATAAGGTAAATACTCCCACACATACAAATCAATATAGCTTTGTAATATATTGTTAATAAGGAAAAAAAATCTACCCATAATTTGGAATATATCAAAAAATATAGACAGAGCAATAACATAAGTAGATACAATAAATAGACTGAAGAATAAAACATTTTGCCATGATTAATTCACCGCAGTGTCTTCTGGTGTCCACCGGGGGGCAGTGTAATGCGGTCATCCAGACTACAAACTACAGAAAGTGACTCATAAGTCGCAGGAATGTTAGTGTTCTTCTTCCCCGGAAGATAAAGACCATATGCCAGTGATTATTGTTCTGTCTGTCTATGTGTGTTGCTGAACCATTTGTGCACGAATAGCCGTCACGAAAAGCATTATAAAACCAGTCGGGTACTGTTTTGTATTTTGGAAGTAAATAAAATGACTAAGGAAAGAGCAGGAGGTGAAATGCAAACTTTTTCGCAGTTTGCACAAAGAACGCAAATTTGAATCTGCGGTTGCCATGAGAAGGGATGACGGGGTTGCGTGGTGAAAGGGGCGGCATCAAAGAAGCGTGACTCTGCGAGGTGTGAGATGGCTTTGTGTGCCCTGGGGGGACTCGACAGTGGGTGAGGGGAGAGAGCATGAATTGTGCAGTAGAAGAAGAAGAAGAGGACGGAGCGGCTCTGAAGTTTGAGCCACTGCCTGCGTTTATATGGACACATTTATTCACGCTAAAAGAAAAAAAATGCTTGACGTACACACCCTATTCGGAATATTTCTGACCCGATCAAGCCCATCCTGATCAAGATTTTATTCCGATCGGGAGGTGTGGTTTTTGAGTGAATGCTGTCCCCGTGAGGCCGCACATACCGCACATCACGGAAACCAAAAGCCAGCTTTGAAAAGTTAGTTTGAAATAAAGTCAAACGTTGGCTTCAGTCGTGACACGAGAGAAAATAAAGTTGGAGCTAAAACAAGTGTGATCCGCTTCATTAAATCATCATTCGGACAAACTGCCAACTTTTAAGTTGCACGGAGGGGGGAGGGGGGCTGCATTAGCATTCCTTACGAGTTGTCTTTCCGGCTGCTCCGATAAATGAAGCCAAGTATTCCCTTTTCCTTTTAGTTGGCGTTTGCACTTCAATATTCTCCAGGGAAATGTCAAAAGAGTGTGTAGCTGCTAAACGCTCCAATGTATTCATTCGCTAGCTCGTCAGCCTGACTGATAACGCGTGGGGGGATTTTAGGCATTTTCGTTGGGGAAAATGATTCCCCCCCCCACACCCAAAACTTGGAAATTTGCATGAAAAATTAAAAAAATGGTGGTGTAGTACAGTTGCATTGTCTGTTTTCCAAAATTTTAAGTCAATTATTTAAGCATATTTTTTAAATGCATTGCAAATGCGCAATAGCTTACTTACAATATTATTAAAAAAAATTTTTAAGAGCTAAAGTTTAGAAATGTGACATGGCATAAAAAGTTTGTCGTGAAGGTCTGCACATGCACAACCTTTGCCATCTATAAATCATTTTCCGTACGCCGACATCTTGATCTCGTGCCTTTTTGCAATTTCCTTTTCACAACAGCCAATGTGTGTGCGTGTGTTTGCACGTGAGAACACAAGCGTGTGCGTGCGTCTTTCCCCGACTCACCGCATGCGCGTAAGAGCTGTAGGTGCTGAAGGGAAGGGCGATGGCGGGGTTGAAGATGCCAAACTGACCGACCATCTGCTGCATGCGTCTGATGGTGCGCTCCTTGTCTGTGTCGGCGAACTTCACCACCAGGCTGGAGGAGGCGCCCTGGACGCAGGGCGGGAGGGGAGGAAGAGAGGGTCAGGGTTAAAGGTCACATCGGTCTTCATCAATTTAATTTTTACACCCATTGAAAATGATTGGATATCGCGTAAGAAATGACATGCCAATATCGTGATCGTTGTCCTCCTAATAAAAAAATAAAATAAAACTTTATACATGTAGTGCATGTACTGTATTAGTTGGCCTTTAAGTCAGACTTTTTTTTAATATTTTGACTGGTCCAGCGATTTATACAGAGGTGTAACTTGCATATATTAAAATTAGAGCTCAGAAGAATCCCCGTTGCCAAATTGTGTTGACGGCAGCTAACGACTTCGGTTGGATTTAAAACAGTTTTTTTTTCTCTTTTTAGTTGAAAATGGCTTACCTTATCTAGAATACAGCTTTGCCTGGCGGCCAAATTAGAATCATGGTCGGTTATTGCGCCTTTTGGTGCGGCAAATAGTAAATCTTTGTTGTTCCAGGTGCCGCCTGCTAAGCTAGCAAAGCTAGCTAAACTAAGCTAAGCTAGCTAAGCTTTGTTTGTGGCCGTGAAAGCGACGGAAAACGAACAACGTACAGAAAACGAATGTTGCCATGATGAGGTGTTCTTTTTTTCGTCTTCGACCATTTCTTCTTCTAATTACTTTTGGCACTTGGCAAATACTTTTGCTACATTTCCGCAACTTTCTGAAATGTGCGCGGGTCCATATTCAGTGAATTATTATGATTTGAATCCCGCCAAAAATCTGATTCAGCATCAATTTTTTACAGCCAATTCTTATCTTAATTTGTGTCGCCACTGATTGGTTTCAAACTACGGTAGAAGTATATATATATATTTTTTTTAAACGAAAGTTTCAAATCCAACTGGAACTCATTCACCGCTGTCAAGACGATTAAGGATGGGGGTGATTTTACTCCACAGTTGTTGTTTTTTTCTAAAAATAAATTCCCACCAAAACACTTATTGTCTAGTGTGCCTTTTATATTTTGTTCTTCTTCATGATGCATTTTTTTAACTGGAGGAACTTATACCCCAAATTGACATATAGTAAAAAAAAAAAACAAGGTAAGCTAGATTCATAGTTAAGAGATGGGGGGAAAAAAAACAACACACATTTTGAATTTATAAACGGAAGCGCTATCAGCAGGCAGCCATTGACCCCCCCCCCCTCTCCCGCTTAAAAGAAAAGTGGCGAAATTGCTTTCATTTTGTCCATTTTAATCTTCTCCCTGCGGCCGGCCATGCATTATCCACACTTTGTCGTCGTCATTCTGCGGCGGGAATATCAGACCCAGCAGGTGCGCTGGCCACACACCCTTCATTAAGAATCCTCAAATGATTTAACGCTACAGTTGACCTTTGGTGCGCTCCGCCTCTCCGGTGCGCCTCGCCCCCATTGTGGCCAATCGATGCACATAAAAGGCCGAAATATTACTCTGATCTGACGGTGTGCAAAGGTTGTGTGCCACTCACAATAAGAGCCCCCCCCCCCTCTGAAATTGGTGCAAACTTGTCAATAGCGTCAATCATCGCGGTGAATGGGGGTGATGCTCAGCGGGTGCGCCATTTATTATTTTTTTTTTTTTCTTTTTCCAAAGGATGAAGGAGTACTACTGGTTTTTCTGACAGAGCTAGTCGCTACAGCATCAACAAAAAGTGATTTTTTTTTTCATAAGAAAATTTGAACAATCTACTGCTGATTGTGTTGCAAGCAGTTAGTCCAACGCTTCTCAATTCATTTCTGTTACGCCCCCCCCCCTCAGCAAGAAGAAAACTATTCGCGCCCCACCACCACTCATTCTCCACCGCAACTATAAATAATAGCATTTTCGTTCCAAAAAAAATCTACAACGTAGAGTCAACACTCGCTGCACACAATGTAGAAGGAGAGCGCCACTGCCAACTACTGGAGTGGATGTGCAATTACACTTTATTGTAGTACGGCGGAGAAAAAAAAAGCATGTTCCCTAGGGTCACATGTGCCCCCCTCAGCATCGCACAGCGGCCCCCCCCCTCAGCCAATTCTTTTGTATGATCATTTTCCCGAAATGTTACAGCACGCCACTATTTCAAAATACTAACAAACAAGAATGTTGATGACAACGTGGTGTAGATAATAAACAAGCGACGATCATTTCACGTTATGACGACTCTCAGCCAATGGCAAGGTTAATTTGGACAGCCGTGTACATTGGCACGCTATCTGTTGTGTCTGTCCAGCACTTTAGTGTCTGCATCATTAAGTTTATTGTGAGGTTGAACAGTGGCAGCATTAGACAAAGGGCAATGTTGCATACGAATACAGAGTAGTCAGTGATTTCAGTTTCTCGTCATTGGAAAAAAGCCATTTCTTTAGAGTTGTCCGACTTTTGGACTTTTCGGGATTGTTGTGGCAGTATAATCTGGTTACTAGACTGCAGTGGGTCCAGATTTAAATCCATGAAGTCACTTCTACATTGCATCAGAGATGTTGCACTTCTTCTCTCTTACAAACACTGGGAAACACCAAGGACTCTATTTTCGTAAACAGCGGGATCTTGATTTTCATATCAGCGTAAGGCCCAGTGCGTGCATTTGTCTATTTTGGGGAGTGACACTTTGCTGACAGAAAGTTGATCTAAACATTCCGCCTGCTCAGATCGCATCTAAGAGGCCGGCGCAAGGTCACCGGTGACCACTCTCACAGTGGCGCAGCCCTCCCTCACACAGACAAATGCGCATCTAATCAGCCAATCAGAAAGATGTTGGAGGAGTGATTCCAGAATGACAACTGGAAGCGATTTTGGTGTGGTTGTACGACGTCGAGAAAATGGAGGATTTCATATTAAATGACAACTAACGTCGCATAACACAAAAAATATACAAAGTTATTTGAAAGGGGTAGACGTGTGATTTTCATATTCTTATGAGAAACGCTAATTCAAGAAATAGATTGCATAGCCACATATGCTTCCCATATGTACATATATATATATATATTTTTTTTTTATTTTTTTTTTTTAAATGCATACATTTTTTTGTAAAGTCCCCAGATAAAATGCTTATATTTCAAACGCTCACGTTTTTCTGCTCCAACATTCTCCCTTGACCTACAAAACAATCAATTACAATGCGAGGGCTACTCGTTAATATAATATTACATTTCATTAAGTCTGCGGCATTGTTTAAGGCATGTGAACTTTGAGCAAAAATCTCATTACATTTTAAACCTGTCTTGCGTGAACAGGGAAGTAAACAATGTACTATCCGTCAATGTTCATCAATGAAAGCGAATCGGGCCCCTTTAGACGCCATAAAGTCATTTAATAGGCAATCAAAGAGCGCTTTCAATCTATATAACAACACACCAGCAACTCGCACTTGCACTTTATTATCCATCAGGGAATATTTATTTTTTTAAACAAAACAGGACTAATGCATTTTCTAATCACGACATGATTAAATACTCCGCCCACTTACGCCAGAGATTGCTCATGATGTTTTGTAAAGCCATCTAATGTCTTGTCAGGCTGCGGCAATATTCATCATATTATTGGAATAATGATCTCATCGCATTCAATTTCACGTTAGCAAAACTCAAATCAAAAATAGAAACGATAAGGCATTTGGCGTGTTTCTTTCAAATTTTTATGTCACTTATTTATATGACAGCGGGGGGCCTCGAGGTACGATTAATTCCTTCCGTGACTAATCTCGTAGATCAAATAATTTGACTCATTGATATGAATGGAAATGCAATCATCTATTTCAGCCCCGAGTCCAAAACACCCACATTTTTTTTTTCCTCATGAGAAATTGGCACTCTACTGTATAAAAACACACAGAAATGTTTATAATTCTCAAATTGTGGCACTCATGCCACAAGGGGTACACATGCAGGATTCCTGCGGCGCTACACAAATTATTCACTGGACAAGAACTGTTCACTTCAGTTGTATTCAACTTTTAAGTGACGAAAGAGAAAAAAAAAAAGTTAAATTACATATTTTCATGATATCGTTGACTTAATTCTCATAATGTATTTACCTAATTTATAATTATGCATTTATTTATTGATTTATTTATGCATTTATGTACTTGTTTGTTTATTTATTTAATAATTCATAAAAGTATTTGACTATTTATTCTTACACGTTTTATCATTTGTAATTTTTTTTGCACGTTTTGTAGTATTTTGTCTTTAGTCTTAGCTATATATATTATTTCCTTATAATATTCTGACGTTATTTCTGTAAAGTAGGGAGTGTGTTTTTTTCCATTGTCTCACAACTTTGTCACACAATCCATGATTTTTTTTTAATATGTTGAGATTATGTTTTTTTCAAGTGAAAATTAAACATTGCTGAAAAGTTGCATCTTTTTTCTTGTAATAACATTGTAATAAGTCTTGTTTTTGTTAAATACTATTTAAGCTTCTATTTTTAATTTTAATCAATTATAGTCGGACTTGGAGAGCCAATTATTTTTTGGCGGGGTGGCACTTGCTACAAACGGTTTGAGAACAACTGTTCTATTTTGCACAGAGAATCCACAGAATGCAATATTCACAGTTTTCGGCTATGACACATACACACAGATAACCCGGACACACCAAATGATCACAATCACAAACACGCACGTGTGTACACTTGTCTGGAAACGGATGCCCATCACAGATAAATTTGTCGACATATTGATTCCCAGGAATAAATAAGCCATATATATGCACCGAGTGAGGCTTATTTACAATTTCCACGTACTGTCCGTCACGCAGACGCTCTCATTCTCATGTTATCCATACAAAATGCCCAATGGCCCCTGAATGGGACCAATGTATTCATCGCAACTTCCGCGAGCTGGAAAATAAGATCAGTCAGGGAGCCTTTGACCCTTCCTCATGGCTTCCCGTGATATTCAAGGTGTGAGCGCTCATGCATATGTTGCAGCCTTCGGTGAGCTCTCTGCTCCACGTATGCACAAACGCACACCAATGCGTCGTGTCTGCAGGTGTGGGGATGCGAAGCCCCTCCTGCAGTGATCGGCTTCCGAAAAAGACTCGCAAAAGCTCACCTAAAAATGTCAATGCAGGTGAAAATGGCCTTTTGGAAGATGTTGGAGGGGGAAAGCCAGGATTAGGAAAACCTACGAGGAAATTCAATCGAAACGATTCGGAATTTTACTTATTTCGTGATCACAACAAAATTTTTTTTTACCGTATTTTATAAGGCGCATTATTTTTCCAAATGATTGCATGTGAAATCGTTTATCGTAATTGCATTAGTCGATAGTGTAGCGGCAACAAAAAAAAATTTCTGCCGTCAATACATCTCATACGCCAACGATGACGACGAGAAACCACGCTGTCGTGATTCAAAAAAAAAAAAAAAAAAGGCTTGCACTTTCATTTCAATTGAGTGCCTTTTTTATGCCTACATTTCTGAAGTCGTAAAACAAAAAATGACAAAAAGAGCACGCGCTCGCGGAAGCAGGCAGAGTCAGAACAGTTGTTGCTCTATTTTATTATCTGCGCGCCAACATCACACTTTTCAGCAGCGGCCTTCATTTCAAGACCGCCGACAAGTATTACAAACTAATGCAGCCGAGATACTTAAATACGCAATAAATGTACTTTCAGTAAAATAATGAATATCGAACAGCCTGTTATTGGTCAACTAAAAATAATCAAATAATTCATTATGAAATAAACGAGTGGGAACACATTTCCTGTGATTTTTAGACGCAAAAGCAGGAATGAGTTTTTGTTCAAATATGAAGAGACCATGTGAGCGATTAAAAGCGGATTAGAATGACAACACAAACGAATCTAAGATGACAAACTGAAAAGCCGTCATCCTGTCTTGAATTTACTTCGTATCAAAACATTTGGACAGATTTGGAGTCAAAGGATTTTAAATGCACCTTATACTCCCAAAAATACGGTACTTAAAAAACAGGCCATTTAAAAAACAACCACGGTCAATGAGCCACATGCTGCGTCACCAAGACTGAAGGAAAAGATTCGGATCATTTAATATAACAATAAATATCACATTGACCAACCAATCAAATTTCTTGGGAATCAAGTTACCCCCCTCCCCCAACCCACAAAACTGGTCGCACAGAATGTTCCTGCCTAGTTTTGTCCATGCTGATTATATCCATCACTGCTTCCTCAACTCCTTTTTTTTTTTGCAATCAACACGAGAGTGACCTGCTCAGGGACACACGTGGGAGGTTCGGCACGGCCCAAGTATCGACACGAACGATCACGGACCGTCGACGGTGAGCTCCGGTCGCCGGCAGCCTCGGGATATGAGATGCTGATCATATTTCTATAATCAATTTAGCAGAGCAGGAGGTATAAATCCTGTCCATTCAATTCTCTCTCTCTCTCCAATTTCGACCCCCCCGCCCCCCTTCGGCCCCTTGCTTATAGTCAGATGAATAATTCAGCAGCCAATGTGGCGAAAGGTGGAGTAAACAAGTCTATTGCCTAATATCCCCAGAGGATGCCAAAGAGAGACGAGGCCGGGCCGAAGAGCTAGCACAGATAGCGGCGCTGGAGCAATGGGGAAGGACAGTATCTATGGAGAATGGACATCAAGAGTCTTTCCCGGCGACCTGCAGTCATTTGCACTTAGATTGACTCGCAGGGTTCGGCTCCAATGGCGCAGCTGGCTTTCTAGTGGCTCTCTCCCCTCAACACATTTGGCGACCATTAATAATGGAATCATAAAAGGACAAACATGAGCTCTGCGAAGCGAGGTAGGAAGATAGAGAGAGTGAGAGTTCAGGGTCCACCTGCTTCCCAACAAACAAAAATGCCAACGAAAGCGGCGCACACTTGAGGCCTTTTGTGGTGATTAGCGACGCGCCGCCACCAACCCGCTCCATTCCGCTCGACTCTGTCGCTTTTATTTTGACGAGTGGACGTCGGAGGCACGCATAAAAATCATCCAGAATTCATAGGACACACGCCGCGCTTACATAACGAGCGAATGTAATCTCGTGCTGCGGTTCTAGACGGTGATTATGCAAGCAGAACACTGCTGATTGATGACTTGCCCGGAATTCAATTATCACACTAAACACTTTTATCTTCAAATTAGATTTGAAAGAAATATCATGTTAATTAAAGAGACAAACTGCTTCACTTTGCCCATTTTATGAAAAGCTTACGTGCTCCGCTTTAATTCACCACAGACCAGGAAAAGCATAAATACAGATGACCATGATGAATTCCAAATACTTACACTACGTTTTTCATTGCATTGGGATGTATTACTGCCTGCTAGCTAGCTAGCCAATCAATCAATCAAACAAATCCAATTTAGATTTCCATCTATCTCTCTAGCTAGCGACCTTATCTATCTATATAGCTAGCTAGCTTATTTATCGCTCTAGCTAGCTAGCCTGCTAGCCTAACTATCCATATAGCTAGCTAGCTTATCTATCACTCTAGCTAGCTAGCCTGCTAGCCTAACTATCCATATAGCTAGCTAGCTTATCTATCGCTCTAGCTAGCTAGCCTGCTAGCCTATCTATCTATCAATCTGTTGTTTATCAACACTCATTAATTATGTGCTGTTTGAGTGAAAATGGGCGGAAAGCTACCGATGAATTAACCTTTAGCCATGTTAATATAGCCTAAAAAAAACAGATGAAATAGAAAAATATGAAAATATGGACATGTTTTTATTGATATCCTGGAATTAATTTAAATTATTTTACACATTAAAATTAACTATTTTTTTAATAAAACAAAACTGCAGATTAACTTCAATCAACAGCGCATCTGCTGGCGGTAGTAAAAGAATGCACTAAATTCTACCTTAATAGCAATAAAGGTTGTCATTTGCAGTCCGCTGAATATTCAAATAAAATTAAACACAGCCTGAATCAAAAGATTGCAAGAAAAAGTGGCGTAAAAAAAAGTTGAAATCACACTATTTCGAAATGGAAAACACGTTTTAATTGAATGTTGTCGCACAATTTTCTCGATTCAAAATGTTTCCGAAATCACATTTTGCTTGGTCACCAGTATTTGATTTCGTTGGGTCGTACATTCAGATTGTGTGTGTGTGTGTGTGTGCGTGCTTGTGTATAAATGTATTCGTGTGAGACATGCTTACTTACTGGCATTGTCTGACTTCCGTGTAGGGCACCGATTGCTGACTGAGCCTCGGTGTGTGTGGAGAACTTGACAAAGGCGCAACCTGGAAGAGAGAAACACACACACGCACACACACACACACGCCATGAATGTGCAATCAGTCAAGTGAGGTGAAAACTCGACTGTATGTAAATAAAGGATGTGGAAGTGTATCCGACATCCCTGAGAAAAAAAAAAAAAAAAGGCCGTGTGCCTGCCTGCGTAGTGGGCGGGCGTGACAAGCAGGCTGAGGCTGCGGGCAAAAGATTGCACGGATGAAGCAGAAAAGTGTTCTATTTAGCAGCGCGCGCCTGTCTGCGCATTTTAAACACGAGCCAGACTGGCAGTCACACTGGCACACAACAACACGTGGATCGATATTTGTGCGCATGACGCACAAAGAAACAACTCTCCGCTCAGCGTGTCCTTCAGGAATATGGTGGCAAAAACACACAGGGAGCTTCTTGTTGCCTCTCCACATGTCGCTCATCAATTATTCAGTCACTAAAGTGAAGAATGGATGACAACGATATGGAAAATGTATAGTATTTGTTTACCACGAGGAAAATGTTGGCGGTGACCTCTTCTAGTTAAAAATACTCATGCTTGGACGTATTTTATTCCAGGAGGGACTAATGGAGCGCCGCAGCCAAGTGGACACTGCGGAGCAGCGCGTGTTTATTTTGGCCATTTCTGACCAGGTACGAGAAATACAGTAGTATCAATTAGAGTTCAATTAATGGGTTAAAGCAAACACGGTGAAGCGGCATTTCACTGTTATGCTGCATACAAATGGAATTAACTGTCAATAGAAGTCAAATCAGATTTGACTGTAAATGCTTTTGAATCCAGATTTAAAAAAAAAAAAATCATGTTCCATTTCACTGTAGTAATTTTAGAACACTATTTAATTTCTTTACTTTAAAATAACGTAATTTTTTAAAGATGTTTAAATGTTTTCTACCGTTGTTCTTTTGGTAATTTTGGTAGGCTAATGAAAAAGCTAGCTTCAAGTGCTTCTAGTTTGCCGGAGATTTGCCTTGTGTATAAAATGCGCTACAAAATTAAAGGTGCCTTGGCTCGTACCTTATGGTATCTGCTTTTTCCTGTGGAAAAAAAGTACATTGCTCTTCAAAATATTGTTCTTTGTAAAAAAAATGTGTTGTAATAACAGAGAATATAAAGAATTGTACGTCATGATTAGCCATTGTGGCTCCTTCTGATTTGACTTATACACGATCAAAGAAGAGTTTCACAACTACTGGAAGTGAGTCAGTAAACAGCGGTCATATTAGTCGTTCTTTGCAGGGATTAAAGAATGTTTGACTTTTTGTCAGTTTGCATGTGTTGATGCACCGTTTGTGTTCAAATCACATGAAGCACCGCGTCAATTTTGAACCCACCGGGCTCAGCTTGCGGTGCCGATCGGGGCGGCTGCTTTTGTCGTGAAACCACACTGCAATTAGCGCATCAGTGGAGCGGGCGAACGAGGCGCTCCTGTATTTACTTCTCCGCGTGCGGAGATGAGAAAGTTTAACCTCAGGGGAGCGTAGGGCAGTTGAAAAGAAAAAAAAAAAGACTGCTGCAGCCACGTGAAGACTGCGCAGCACAGCGGTAAGCGACTTCTAAAGTCACATCATCAAACAAAAATAATTGGTAAAGTTGACCAAAAAGGGTGATTTGATGAGACGAAATAAGTGATTTCCCACTGTTTTAATGGAAGGCGTCGCGTTCCTCGATGCCGAGCACGCCGCGGAGCTACACAAAGAGAAATAAAGCTTCCCTGGGCTGGCCCTGTGCACCCTCACAGCGGGGCCATATGAATTGTTTTGACATCCATCTTCCCCTTCCTCCTCCTCCTCCCGCAAACTACTGCAGAGTCACAATGCTCTGGCTTCCAGCCCTTTTAGATATAATTCCACAACAATTTCCATAAGCGCTAGCCGGGGAATAGGCTGCACAGACATGAAAAACAACTGGTCCCCCTTGCACTTTGCTATATGTCAGAGGAAATTGATGTCTCCAAAAGTTTGAGGCTGCCTCATGCATGCCTTAAGGTAAGAAAAAAAAACTTTCAGTGGCACAGTGGGAACGGACTTGTATGATACGAAACTATATGGAGGTAGGGCCATATGTCTACGTAGCAAGGCCCTTCGACAGGATATCTCTCTCTCTCTCTCTCTCGCTCTCTCTCTCTCCCTCTCTCTCTCTCCCTCCTGTGCCTGTGGCCCTGCCTGCAGAAGCAGATTGGCCCGCCCAGAGCACCATCTGATTGGTTCCTGGTGCAGTGGGTAGCAGCCAATCAGCAGTAAGGTGCCTGTTTAATTTCCACCAACACTTCCAGTTCCATCACTTCTAACTTCATTTTGTGCTTGCAGTGTTCTCCCAAACGTAAAATAAAAAATACAGCTGTCTCCAGCACTTTTAAATCTGTTAAGCGAGTGAACACGCAATTCCGTGTACATTTTTTGGGATGCTAGCAAATCAGGCCAAGTCTGTAGTCAACACCTCATGCTAAAGACCTTTTTTTTTTTTTTTTTATTACTTTTTTTTTTGTCTTTGTCTGCCTTTTCACTCCTGATTTTCTGCTGCAAATGGAAATGCTCCATGTTACCGCTCGGCATAAAATGAGGACAGTACGGGATTGAAATCTCGGTTTTGCAATGCAGAAGTTGTTTTCCTCCCGATATGAGATACCTCTATATGCTGAGAGTGCCACTGTGAGAGCAAAGTCAGCGTTTTAAAATGACGTGCGCCGTCCCCGTACTGTATGTGATTACAATTACTGATAAATGGTTCCGTCCTATTCGGCAATGTCGCGATGCCGTTTTAAATGTGCTATCTATGAATTTCTCGTTTTTTCGTTTTTTTTTGTTGTTTTTTTTAGTCAATAAATGTGTTTCCTGTTTAAAAGCATAAATCTGATTACATACTGCGCTTGCAAAGAGAGATATGAACATTGTCAGAGTTGGAGCTGCGCCTCTTGAAAGGCAACGGAGGGATTCCGTACCTTGCTCTAAAGCACACCAACAGTGGTCAGGAAGCAGTCTACAATTTATTTGAGTCCTAACTATTGTCATCTCAAAGGTCAAAGGAGGAACCCCCCCCCGAAAAAAAAAAAAAAAAAACTGTTATGGCTCAACCCAGAGCCAAGACCTAAATCCTAAATCCTGCTGGACTGTGCTACTGCTTGCTCCGGTGTCGGAAGTATCATACATAAAAAAATAAATAATCATAAATTAATTAATTAATTAAAAAAAATAAATAAATAAAACGTGATATTTTAACAATGATTGTGTTGACTTTCCTCTGAACAGTTACGTAACCGATATAAGACATATTTTTTTTTCATCAACGCCGAAAGCTGTCCAGCGCATCAAACAGTTGAGCGTAAAATGACGAAAACACTTTTGGACGTCCAGTATATCCTAAGCGTAAGTCACATGCATTCTGCGTACAACCTCCGCCGTCACTCTTCCGTCAGTGACCTAAATAGTGCTGACAAGCGTGTGCCGATGCCCACCTTTGCTGTTGCCGTCAGGACCTCTTAGGACCGTGCACTCCTCGATGACTCCGTAGGGTTCGAATAGGCGGTAGACGTCTTCCTCGGTCTGTTGTTTGTTCAGCATCCCCACAAACAACTTCCTGTCCTCTGGAGACAAACAAAAAAAAAGAAACAATTTTACAGCTACAACTTTGACCTCAATTATTAAGCTGATGGCGGAATTCAACACTGTGGAAAATCGTTTTTTTTTTTTTTTTTCATGACTGATCATTTTAATCTGATAGCCTCAGTGAGCTTCAGCACTGATGAATGCATCTGCCGCAACTAGTCGGTGCAAGAGGAGCAGTGGAAGGAAGAGGAGGGTTGGAGGGTAAGATGGATGTTGAATTTGGCAACTTGAATCGTTCATTTTTGCAACGAAGAATTTAACGATAAACCACAGGTTGTCTTTTGACTGTCTGAGGTGGGCATCGGGTGACGGTGCAGTTCGTCAGTGAGTTTCAGGCGAGGTGTTCATGTTAACGCCAAAATTGGGGTTGCCGATTAATCGATTTCAAGCTATGAGCGTCAGTGCAGAAAGGTAAAGTTGGTGCAACCCCTCGTTTGAAAGGGGTATTAAGCGAGTGAACGCAGCTGTCTCAACCCCCCCCCCACCCACGCTCCATCCGTACCAAACCGATCAGTAGCGCTCTGTGGCTACATGGCTCCTTGGAACGCTAGTCTCCCATGCAACGCTTACAGTTACCACCACCCCCCGCCTCGGCATGCCTCCACCCACTACGATTCATTTCCTCTTTCTCATTCCGCTACGCTGATTCCACATTTTCCACACGCACTCATTCCTCCCCCCCACCCAACTGCCGTCCACTCTTTATCTCTCTCTTACTCCTCAACTAATTGCTGCTGATCCAGTACTTTTTTCTGTCGCCAGAGAAATATTTCAGCGCGCTGCTAAGCTGAACAATGGCCTCGTCGGTGCCTGCTGCTGAGACATGGCGTGAATAACGCTGACTTTTCAATAGGAGACAACTTCTGTTGAACGCAAGGGGGGATGTGATCTTTACCTTGACCTGACACACGGTGTTTACTGATGTACTCTAATGCGACAGTGTCGCCGCTCTCTAAAGGCTGGCGGAAGGTACACTGAAAAACTGAGGTAGAAACCTTGATAACGTGTGTGCGCATATATGATATATAATACACTGTATATATATAATAAAAATATATATATAATATAATATATATATATATATATATATAAATAAAATAAATATATATAAAATATAATAAATATATATAAAATATAATAAATAAATATATATATATATATATATATATATAAATAAAATAAATATATATAAAATATAATAAATATATATAATAAATATATATATATAAAATATAATACATATATTTAAAATATAATAAATATATATATATATATATATATACACATATATATATATATTCGAGCGTGAAACTTAAATGTGAAAAAAATTCTTTTTTAATTTTTTTGTTGTGAGACTTCCAATTAAAAAGGTAAAGAACAACTGATTTTCCAACACCATTGCCCATTAGAACATGTATATGACTAATGTTTTTTTTTTTCCCCTCTATTAATTCTCAAAAGCAGAAAACTCAAAAGAAAGGATGTTCAACCCCATGATTTCCACCAAAACAAATTCTTTTAAAAACAAACGAATAAATGTGAAGTGGAAATCTAGGACAGAGCTCCATGGAAGCCCGGGGCTCTGAGCTAATGCATTTCACACCGAAATGCACAGGCTTGACTGTAACCAAATAAAGTGTCTCCAGCCTGCGAAATTTTGCTGGCAAATGAGCATCTCCTCGTGTGAAAGCAGCCAAGGGACATTCAGTTCAAAATGTTACTGATGCATGCACATGGAATTGGAGGCCAAATTTGCCAGTCTGGGGAACCTCATTCAATTCACTTTCTGCCACTTTTGTTGGAAGCACTGTATTACATTTCTCTACGAATAAATGGCCTGCCTCAATTCATTTCCAGGTACGTTGCCCACTTGCATGAAGAAACGCCATCGCTCAAATATAAGCCTCTTAAAACCATAACACTGCTTTTCAACACTTGGAACTCTCATTTTTGCCTGAAACCCCAAAACCCTCATTTGAAACTATGAAGCAAGTATTGAAATTGCAATTGAAAACTTGAACCCAGACTTGAAACCAGACTTTGTAAGTGTGACCCAAAGTTGAAATTGTACCTTGGAAAGCACTTTAAAAAACCCAATTTGAAATTCCCAACTTCAAACCCTAAAAGTCTACTTTGAAACCTGTACCACGGAATGAAGACACAACCCAGACTTTCAAACTCGCCAAAATGTATGATTTGAAACCTTAACCTTAATGCCCGGATTTATGACCCAACACTGCCTTGAAGCAGAATTCTGGTTTGAAATTACAGACCGTGTTTGAAACTCAAAATACCGAATTGAAACCTTGAATGAGGCCAAAACCAGCATTTAAAATCCTAACCCAAACGTGAAATAATACATTAAAAATCCAATCCTGGTTTGAAATCCTTATTCAAAACGCCATTCCGATAGCCCGAGGCCGTCTTGAAACCTTAATTTGAAATTCTGTCCTAATCCTTGTTTAAAACCATAGACCAGGTTTGAAACCAAAAACCAAAACTTTCAGCTCTGATACTTGAAACTCTGATACGAAACCATACTTTGAATCCCTAAATCTTAATTTGAAACCCAAACACAGATTAATCCGACCCTAACCCTGACTTGAGACCATTATTTTGAAACTTGAACTCCGCCTTGAAACCTTCTTTGAAACTTATTTGCCAATTGTCAACATCTCTCATTCAATTTCAGCATTTCATTTGATTTCAACTGCGCCCTCTGCTGGTAGCTTCCAAGAATTGTTCCCTTGCCTCTCTTACTTAGCGAGCACGCAACAAAAGCATCGACCCATCAGAAGTTGAAATAAATCAAATTCCTTCACGTCATTTTCCTGACCTGGAATGGTGACATTGCGACAGTGACACCCAGCTACGATTTCTTGGCACCGGGCTGCACAAATGATGTACCTTTAAAATAATCAAGCGCGTCAGAGTGTTATCTAGGGAGGGGGGGGGGGGGGCCATCCATGGATGGTGCTGGCTGCTTATTGCAAGTGGCAGGATCAGAGGCTACGTATCACCGCGGACGTGATGCAACGTGACATCTGTCAGGGTAGATACGAGAGCATTTATCTGCAAAAAAAAAAAAAAAAAAAGGGGAAGGGGGAAAAAAAAAAAAGAAGAAAAAACCTTGACTGGAAAATGAAAGGCCAAGATGGTCCGTCCTTCTTGCTGGAGGGGGAATATAAATTCTGAGGTTAGATCATGTAGAAGGAGGGCCACACACCGTAATGATGCCCCTTCAAGAAGGTGATGGCGGTCTGATAGATTTTCTATCGACGCAAAACCTCACACGTTGAAGAACACACGTGAACCTGCACTGAAGTGTACAAAACGTGCTACCTATGGCGGAAAGCAATCATATGCGCGTACATATGTACCAGTCGATTTGAAAATTGTGCAACTGACTGCTCAGGTCCTCAAAGAGTAAAAAGAAAGGTCAATTAGTTTCAAGCTTCAAAGCAAACACGGTGAAGCAGCATTTCGCCGTTACGCCGCATGTCGTTGCAATAAGCTGCTGGATAAATAACACTGCCTGGCCTTGCAGTTAGCTATACTGTGCATTTAAGAAAAACGATCTGTTTCTCATGACAAGATTTGCAAGTCGCCAAAAGTCGGACGAGAGCTTTATCGCAAATATCGCCACAACAGCGTTCCGATGGAAGTCCTTGTTGTTACGGGAGACGTCACAACACTGCGTTTTCACGGCTCTTAGGTGCGAACCGCCCAACTGTTTTCTCGGCGCCGCCGTTACATTCGAGAAGTTGCGGGGGAGAAACGGCGCTAATAAGCCACCTCATTAAAGCTACGGAGCGCGGCGGCAGCGGCGGCGGCGCTTGTCAGCTCAGTGGGCTAGCCCGCCCGCTTCAAAAGCTACAATGCTCATTTGCTTTAGAAATCGGTAAACAAAGTATCCTAACGCTCTCGCTTCCCCTTCGTTGAAGGTGATCTTGTGCGACTATAGAAGCAGAAGAAAACGGGGCGCGATGACAAAAATAATTTTTTTTTTTTAAATGTCTGCTTCCCATTGACGAGATTAAACGCTCGTTATTCAAGCGTTAATTTGGCAGGGTGCTGGCACCCCGAGGCGTTGCCGAACTTCGGACGTCTTCCCTCATCGGCTGCTCCCGCCGGTGATCCCTAACATGCTTAGCATCCACTGTCGCTGTCAGGGCACGCACACGCACACACGCACACGCGCTTGTCCCCATCCTCTCATTAATGCAAACACAAGCCAGTTAGATCGCGATATATGTAATAAATTGGATTAAATTCCACTGGCTAAGCACTGTGATCTCTTCGGGTTAATTAATTTCATTCTGTCTGTGTTTTTAATGCTTGAACACATGCTGACACTGTTATTGTGTAGCATCCAGCTCATTGGAGGGGGGGGGGGTCAGTTTAATGGGCTTGTGAAAAGAGGAAGGCGGGTGGGACACGGGGTTGTTTGGTATTCTGGCCACAAAAGGATGCGATTCTGATTCCTACGCACTACAGTAGCTGACGTTAGTATGCTGGATCCTTCCTCAGCTCTTGTCTTCCTTGAAATGAGGAGCGGGGTGAGAGGGGTGGGGGGTTCGCTGGAAGTCTTCTCTTCTCCAAGCTTGGGACGCTATCTCATTTAATATATTTACCCATTCCTTATTGTTTCCGTTATCAGCCGAGCTAATATTGGTCATAATTTGCACTTATCTCTTGCGCTGACAGTCACATTCACACTGCGGCTTTTCCTTTCCCCTTACACTCCTCCGGTGAAAGGTGATTGACAGTCACGATGTATAAGTCGTTGTCATGGTGACCGGCGCAACTTTCTGACAAGAGCATGGCCACCGTCTCTCCCACTTGCAAACCAAACAACCCGAAGGTCCTTCCGAAGCTTCTCGCCCTTTCCATTCGAACCGGCTCCTTTTCATCCATCCCGGCTTATCGAGGACTGCAGGACTGCGTGTGTGTGTGTGCGTGTGCGAGCGTGTGTGTGTGTGCAGCAATTTACAGAAAGGCAGCATCCTCCTCACTCTCGCCTCCTGCTTCTTATTCTCGCCGCCTTCTCTTTTCTTCTTCTCGCCAGCGCCACATTGCTATTCACCGGGTCTCATTCTACTGTCCAAAATACTTCGCAGGCTGCGCCGCTATCACGGCGGATACAGTAATAAGTCTCCGTGTAACCCGGCTGGAATACAGATACAGTGCATGCATGCTGCATGGATAGTAGTTGAAATACAGAAAGTGAAGGAAGTTTACACGCTCCAAGAAGCATAAATGATGGATTCCATTCCATTCTTCAGAGGACAGCGTATGGAAAAGTAACTTTTTAATTGCTCGTATAGACATTTGGGTCTCGAGAGTGCCTGACCACCCATCAAGTGTGAAATTACATAAGTGTGAACATTTTTGGGAGCTGTCTATGTCAGGAAATTTCTTTAAGGAAAGCTGTTGGGAATTTGGCACGATTGTAAAGTCAGTCAGGCTAATTTAAATCAGAGCAGATACCCATTTTCTGCTCACACTTTGTTTGGCTGCGACGTGGTAAAGGCAAGTGACTTGGACTACTCAAAACAACTAAAAAGACAAAGCAGTATTACAGTCATCGCCAACTATTTTTCCACCGCAGACCGGTTCACACAGGCCCATAACTTTTGCGGAACGGCAACTGGTGTTGGGGCGGCGTGGGAGCTGTCATTTGTTGCTAATGCTAACAGCTAGCTGCTAGCTAGTAGTAGCCATTAACGCCGGAGACTTATGTCGTGTCATACAAAGACGGCGTCGTCAACTAGCGGTTTGTTAGCATCCTAAATTAGCGACAGAATATGATTTGGGGATGGCGTTGTGTTGTTGTTGGAGGCAACTGTCATGTCAATTAAAAATGTGATAAAGAAAGTCACAAACACAAACACCGCAGCCAGTAAAAGCCTTTCATGGCAACATACAAAAAGTTGTTCCATGTACATTTTCTCGAGTCTCCTCTTTCTCCGTTTCCTACTGGTTCAGATATCACGGCTGTTATGTTGTCCTTTACCCAAAATTCACGGTCAGTGGTTGTCATGGCAACACAAAGCGGTAAGCACAAAATACAGTTGAGGGAGTTGTGGGACAAGCTAATCAATTGTTAATGCGCATGAGGCGCGCCAGCCACTTCAGGACTGGTTACTCTGAACAGTTTTAATTTGTGAGGGAATGGCAGATGATGTCTAAAAAAAAATCTTCTAAATTTGCCACATCCCAGAGAAGAGCGTTGGTAAAAATTTTAGTGATTACAAAAATCACGAATGAATGAATTTTCAAAGTCCTGGAAAATCAAGTCGTTATCTCCACTCTCAAACGCTGTGGGTGTGTCAGCTGAAAAGCGATGCTACTTTGTTTAGCATCTTTTTTATGCATACACATTCCGACATGCATGAGCCACAAAAAAAATATATTATAAAAAATATTAATTACATTCATTATATTTATAAAAATATTGTAATTAATGAATATAAAAATATTATAATTAATTAATTAATAAATATATTATATATACATATAAACAAAAATATTAAAAAGACACTGATAAACATTTCCTGTATTTTATTTATACGGGGCGGTATCCACCAGCTAGCGTCCGAACTAAAACGCTACCAAGGCCAATGGACGGTTGGTGAGCTCATCTGCGCTGTTAAGAATTCAAATAACGACACAGAGCTGCTCTGTTGTCACTGTTTTATGTGAAAGACTTTATGGCTACGAAACAAGAAATTCCAAAGACTCACTCGGAATGCCGTCACTTCATCTATTATGCAACACTTTATTGGCATCGCAGTACCATTGGAAGTCTTGTGAAAAGCCGTAACTGTCGCAATGTCATCATTATGGACTAAAAAAACATTAACGCGAGCATAATCCACAGGCTTGTGTCAGCACAATCGACTATCCTGCGATTCAGAGGGGACATTTACAACGTTGTAACGCGGCGGCGAGTCTTTCACACGGAGCACGTGGGAGGCTGTGGTTGCTAACGGCTCGTAGCGTGTTTGGCAGGCCACAAAGCTCCAGATCAAACCGTAGCGTGTTAGCGAACACGAGCCCCCACAGGAAGAGCGCTTCTGCATTCCCGGCTGGATCTCGGCGGGGAGCGATTTGGAACGCTACACTTTTTTTTTTTAGGAGCGCGACACATATCCGAAATGGCACGCAAATATCTGCGACGTGCGTGCCGTTCTAACATCCCGCATACATACATGCAGCGCACCGGGGGAAGCTGCCGTCACTCAAAACAATCCTGTCGTGCTTCAAACTTTTGAGGCATCGCTGCAGTTTAATGGCCGCTGTGCTGCTTTTTGGGTGACTCCAGCACTGACGTGTTGATGTGCATGCATGTTTTTAGGCCTCTTTCTTCTTGGTAGACACACACACACACACGCACACACACAGAGACTGTCTTTCCTCCCCCGCCTGCAAACACATCAGCTGAAAGGAGAAAAATCGAGGGAGAAATTGCTTAAATTATTCTATCTGCAGCATATACATCTCAGCAGATTTACACCCAATATGATAACAAAAGTGAAATATTACTGTCGCTGTATTCTATGCCCCGCTCATAAATCCTGAAAAGTGCTGTGTATGTGTAGCTCGCGACTGTATATAAACATTTACAATATGGCAGTCCTACTTATATTGTCTCCCTTCATAATGCCGCCTGAAGGGCATTTTGGCATCCGTTATGATATGGATTTTCTCCACGCCATTATTGCCTTTCTTCTTCATCCAGATCCAGTAGAAAAGCCGCCACCTTTGGCAGCGTTTAACACAGCGCCCGCCCTGTTTCTTAATTATTTTCTCATCGCTCACTTGACACTGATTCATGAGGCTCTTGCTGGACACACCCACCCAACAAGCCCCTGCTTGGCCATCTTGAAAATGCATTTTCTTTTTTTTTTTGCTCTCTGAAAGTATTCATTGCGCTCTGACCTTTGCCCTCACTTTCGCCCTTCTTCTATTTTGGCAGTTCTATTCATTTTGTGAATGAAGTGGGGACACTGGATAAAGTCATCACCCACAAACAGGACGACGTACTAAGCCCATATCGCAACAGTCACAACAGCTAAATGCCTAAGCACCAATCCTCCAATTATAACCCCCAAATAACCGCAACCCCTTTGCCCATCCCTAATTTTACCGCTAACCTCAAACTCTTTCTCAATACACCCAAATGCTTACCATAACCCCCCTCCAAAACTTTACCACAACCCTGCTTTTATGTCATTCACTGCCATTGACGGCTATAGACGTCGAAAAGTACATTCATTTTACCTGGGCGGACGGTGAATGAGTGAATGAACCCAAAAGCCAACTTGTGATCAAAAGAACAAACCCTTACTTCAGCACCTAAACCTAATCCACCCTAAAACCCAACTCAAACCCGGAACTAAATTTAAGTATAATCCTCGAAATCTAACGACCAACCTCAAAGCTACCTGTTAACCTCCTAATCATAACCCCCAAAAAATAACATCTTACCCCCAACAAAAAATATTTTACTGTATTTTCAGAACTATAAGGTGCACCGTGTTATAAAACACAGGTTTATTTTTGGGATGTTTGCATATGACCCGACAGCAAATGAGTCAAACTTTATTCAACGGCAATTTGGCAACCATTTATAAGGTTGTGGCTTATAGTCCGAAAAATACGGTACCTGAAACACCACCATTAACAACTAAAATTAATATTCATTCACTCATTCACTGCCAGCCCTGGTAAAATGAATGTACTTTTGGGTGTCTATATCCGTCAATGGCAGCGAATGAGTTCAGTATAACCACTTACCCAAATCGTAATCACTAATCTTCAGCAAAGTTGTATGACGGGAAACATTAGGGCATGACAGCAAAGGGTCAACAAGGAAAGCAGGCGAGGATGTAACCGACGACGGGGTATCCCGCTCGAGCTTTGTCCACAAAGGCAACGGAGCCATCAGACGTTTTTGCCGAACGTGGCCAAAAGAAGCTTACAGGACGCCCTTCATGTCGGCTTCGCCCCGGCCGACGAGGAAGCAACAGCCGCCTGGCAGAACCCGGACAACTTGGTGAGGGGAGAGTCACATTTAACCCCCTCCCGCCCCCTCCAACTGAGCATTTTCAATCTGCTGAAGTCCTAGCTGGGGGAAAAAAAAAAATGCAGCGCTAACAGTAATGAGATGGGGAAACGCCGCACGAGATAAGCCGGCCAATAAATAGATAGCTATATAGGCCATCGAGCATGTCGTTGGCAACATTTCCATATTACACCGCGCATCTTCCCGGGTATATTTGCACAATTTTCCGTCATACTGAAAAAAATAAAAATCCTGCATAAAAAGATGGAGGATCGGAAAAGCCAATACTCGTCAAATCGTCCAGCCATCCATGCATGGACGGAGGCATTTTTCAATTTAACGTGACCGGAGACTTTTGAAGTCATAATTTGGCTCGCAAACAGTCCGTGAGGGAAGGATTAGATTTGTCGTTCTCTTTGGCTCTTGTGTGATTATTTTTGGTGATGCCACACGATAAAACGTCGCTGATGAACTGACGCACTTCAAAGGGGGACTCGTTTTAATTTTAGTTAAGTTTTAGTGGTTAAAGAATGTTCAAATGTTATCTGGGTAACATCTGGTTGCATGATGGCAAGCCTATGACCCAGGGGTGGGCAAACCTTTGGATTGACGGGCCACAATGGGTTCTGAAATTTGACAGAGGGGCAGGTTGATGGAGTGTTTTGGTAACCTCACCTCATTGGAGAAAAAAAAATAGATTTAATTTTAAATGAAAGTGAACAAAAGCATTACAACAATATATATGTCTTTGAGAAAAAAAAACACAGTATTTAGAAAATAAAACATTAACAAGGTTTATTAATTTTTAAAATTTTTTTCAAGTTCAGCGGGCCGGATTAAAACGTTTAACGGGCCGCAAGTGGCCCCCGGGCCATAGTTTGCCCACGCCTGCTTTGACCCTCAAACTAATTAAGAATATTGAAATTACATAAATGAAGGATTATAGACAAAAAGGTTTAGGAAAAATGGAAGAAGATAAAATAATATGTTTAAAAAAAAAAAAAAGCAGCAGAGGCCTGAGAGCATGATGTGATTGGAAAAAAAAAACGGGTTTATTATTTTTGTGATTATTAATATGGACATGACTGCAACGTACAACAGAAACCTTCTGCTAGTGTCAATCAAAAATGAGCATTCTGATCTTCGGGAGGGCAAAATTAACGCTGCCGCTTCCGTATTGGATCTGATTAGAAAGTGTGGGTGCGTCTAATCGCCAGGAAAGCCGAGTTCAGCAGCAACGGAGAATGAAAACCAAACAGAAAAACACGGCGCTCTTGAGATGTGCCCTTTATTCTCCGAATGAAAAGAAACTCTCATGCAAGGTGGAAATGTGTGGCCGCCGTCGTTAATTTGAGCTGGAACATGAGATGGCTTCGCATCCAGCATAATAAGCTGCAGACAGAAATAATGTTGCCTTTGAGAGCTCCGGCTGTTTTTTTTTTTTTTTAGTGCTTTGCTATTTGGTTCGTGACGACGTAAAAAGAACCTCTACCCTCAAACACCAAATTGGCTTCCTTGAGTTGTCCCTTGCAGGTGCATTAGACTGTTTCCTTTTTTTTTTTCTCTTTCTTCAATAATTGCAGCTTCAGTGACACCACAAAAACTTAGCACTCAGAGGGCAATGTTGTGTATCGTTTGGCGGAGTACTAAAAATGCTTCTTTTGAACTTGGATTATAACACCATGTACCCTTTTCCACAGAGACGTTGCTTTTTAGAGTGCACCCGGCCGCTCATTGCGCGTTCACAAATGACAAACAAGAAGTATTCATATCACCTTGAAAATTGCGCACGAATGTTGAGATGAACAACTCGATGATCCCACCACGAGAAGACAATGCCGCCAAAGACTGTGGGGCAGATTTACTAAGAACACAAATAAAGGGTACTAAATTGCATGTTTACGAAGATTGCGATCTTTTAAGAAGCCCCTAATTCAAACCTCAAATTTGGGTTTTTTACGCACTCTAACTGTGTCTGTGCTAATTATTTCAAAACAGCATAGCCGTTTACATTTTACATCTTATTTGCTATATATATATATATATATATATATATATATATATATATATAAATAAATAAATATATATATAAATAAATAAATACATTTTATATATATAGATTTTTTTATTTTATTTTATTTTTTAATTTTCACGTCCATAAACACCATTCACGTAAAAATAACAAATATGAAAAAAAAAAATGGACATACGTGTTTTTCACAGGACAGCGACAATATATTATTCAATAATTTTTTATTTTTATTTTGCTCAGCCTGAGAGCATGTCGATTGGTTCTTCAGCCATGTGCTCATCTTGTTTAAAAGTGTGTTTAAAACTTGGGCTCGTCTGCCTGAAAAACTCTGAATTGAGCAAAGACGCGGGGAAAGTTGCAGAGTTGAGGCTAGACATTTGACATATTATGGCATGACTCCTTCTTGTGACTGGTTCCAACTCAGTTAGTCAGAAGCTTCCAAACTACATTGCTAAATGAACCAATAGGTTGCAATATTATTAGTTTCTAGCATTTCAAAAATATTTAATCTTGAAGTGGCTGCTACAGTGTCCCGCAAGATGGAGGCGAATGACCTCAAGTCAGGTCGTCTTTCCAAGACAAAGACCTCCGAGAACAACGTAAACCTGCTGGTGTGCGGTTTGAGACACTCGGCTGGGTCGTCCCCCAAGCTCAGCAGTCATTTCAAATGATTTCTTCGTTCTATACAAAAATTGTCGCTTGACGGCAACGTGATGCACAAAAGCCTAAAAAGATGCACGGCATGAGAAAAGCGAACATTATTAGAACAGAATAGCGACGCGAGCAGCGAGTCAAACGGCACCGAGTGCTGCTGCTGCCGCTGTCTCGTTTCTATATTGTCCCGCCTCGTATACGAGAGGCAAAAGCAAACATTGCAGGAACGCTTGTTACACCCTCCTAAAAATTTGCATCACGCTTCTGTTGCTCAAGTGCAAAAGTGCAGAAGGAATCAGATGACACGGATATACAGCAAGGAGGTGGCTGGGGGGAGGGGGGTTGTGTGTGTGCGTGTGTGTGTGCGTGTGTGTGCGCGGGTCAACAAAAGGACAAAAATTGTTATGATGCGTCGTTTTGCTCAAGTCGTTCTGACAGCTTTTCCCACAGATAAGAGACCACAGTAGCAAACCCCAAACATTGCCCGGGCTTTCTCATGCCTCACTAAACTTATGTGGCGTGAAATGTTTATTAAAAAAAAAAAAATGGAATCGAGTGAATGAGATGTTTAAAGCAACTACATGTTGTCACGGTAGCAACGCTAAAGACATGAAGTTGCAAGTACCTCCCCGGTAATTCTTTATCTCTTTTCATTTCTTATTTTAGTTGATATCAAATTAAATCCGTCAGCTTATTTGTATTTTTCTATTCCCTGTCTACATGTGTTGCTCCTTCCTTTGTGTTCAAATATCGGAGCATAAATTATAACACTGTGACACAAATGCTATTTGTTAGCCGATTTAGAGTGTTTCCGAATACATTTAAGCATTAAGGTAGTGTGTTTTGGAAAATTATATATGCCTGCTTAACACATTTACTGCCATTGACGGCTAAAGACGTCAAAGATCCTTTTTTTTTTTTTTTTTTTACTCAGCTAGTAGTGAATGAGTTAAACACACATCTTGCAATTTCTCTTTGTTTAATGTTTAGTTTGACAGTAAACTTGATCATTAAGTGGTAATAAGTGGATCAATCTATATCATCTGGATCATCTATAAACGTGGATTTGGAGTAATGCATCAAAATCTTGCAAGGGGCGATTTCAAAGTTCCCTTTGTGTACAACAGCACTGCAGAAAACTCAACTTCTTGCGCTAAGCAAAAGTTGGGACAACTCTCGGGCAGATGGCCTTTTCCTCTGGCCCTCTATCTCCCTCAGACAAACCTTACAGTAAGCATTTTAATTCCCGCTGACCTTTACTCATCTCAGCCAGACACTTTTGCCAGTCGCTCAGGGCCAAAACAAAATGAAATTTCAATTTCAGCCCGGAATAATAAAGATGCTTCGTTCGATGCAGGAAAGGGAGAGGGGGGGGGGGGGGCATGCGGGGTGGGCTGCAGCTAGTTTGTGACTTGGATGGCCTCAGCGCGAAAGAAGTTTTCTCTCACTGATGGGATGCACGCAGACGTGACATGAATACCTCCCGATACAATACAGATGGACTTGCAAAACACACAATCGTTTCCAGTAAACCCGAGCAGCGGCGAGGCTTTGTGTGCGAGGCAGAAAAATGCCAAGTCAGCACTCACGACTCGGACGTTTTGTTAAATTGAGGGAAGAAATGAAAAATGCATGGGGGTGGAGATTGGAACTATAACACGCTTGTCTATCCGGTCCGAATCGTGACATCTCTGCAAAATTATTTGAAAGTCAAAATCCGCACACTGACTTCCCTCGATGCACTCAATGCAGCAAAGAGATGAAGGCAGCTGCGGTTTTGTAATGTGGATGAAGAACCACTGAAATCATTTTTTTTCCGCAAAAAAAAAAAAGATAAAACTAAACAAATATCAAAAACTAAAGTAAAAACATTTTTTAGAATTATTTTATTTATCCAAAAATACTTGAAAATTCTTCCTTGGAGAAAATTCAGTCGAAGAAAATATCTGCAGATTGTGAATGCACGTTCGATGGCCAGAAAATGAGCCTAAAACTGATTTTTTTTAATTTTCATCATTTTCTCTGCAGACAAATTTAGTGCCACTATAGTTGAAATGTTAACACTTTGAGGAAATTAGAAATTAGATTTATTAATGATCAATGTGCCTCCAAAATCCATCAAGGGGATACTTAGTCGAGGCTGCCCCCCCAAAAAAAGAAAAAAAAAAATTATTCAGCACTGAACAAGCATTTCTCCTTCCTCCATAATTAATTCATACTGCGCCTCTGTTTAATTCACTCGTCCGTTGGGAAGAGAGGAAGATAATGTGCCAATTCTAATGAAGGATACATTGTAAACACTCTCTTAGTGTAAAGGGGGGGGGTATTCCTCTTTGGATTGGAACGTTTTGGGGAAATTCACCGTCAAAAATATTTGGGAGGACAAAAAAAAAAAAAAATATGTGTTCAAGTTTGGTCACGAACTGATTGATTGTAAGGCACGACAAGTTGAAGATTTCAAATGAAATGTCATTTTGTGGTCAACAAGGTGATTTTGTGCGGCGCGAGGACGTCAGCAGATGGTTCCGTTTGTTTGGATGTGTCGGACAAGGAATACTGCGGGGCCAATTTAAAAGGCTGTGGAGACTAATTGAAATGACATTTGTCATCTGTTTGTGATTTGTCTTCATTGTAAAGACAACAGGCGCCAAGTGTGCAATTTGCATCAAGTATGCAATCCATCTTTCAGGGATGAAAATGTTGGAATCAGGTGAACTGAGAAAACGGCGGTGTGACTTTGGTCGCAATTTGCATATGTTTGGCTCAGGGTTAATGGCTCTTTTATTTAAATGGAGTCTTAGAGAGCGATGGAAATCCCCCCCCCCACTCACACTACAGTTATTTATTTTGGTCCTAGGGACTTTTAATCCAATCAATTTGTTAAATACAGTTAATTGCATTGCGGGAAACAGCCTTTAATCAAGTGTTTAGAAGCCAAAAAAAAAAAAAGTCAGTTCTACTGGGGCGGCAATCTTCCAGTTCCTCTTCCTCCAAAACATTGTCTTCAGACCATAGAGGCTCGTTAATATTTATGATAAAAGTTTATTTCATTTTAAATATACCAGTGTTGTATTTTTAGGTAAGAGCTTTTATCCAATCAGAATTCAGCTACCTTGTGTTGCTAGGCAGATTTCATAGTGGCACGTAGTCTCCGTCCAAGGCCTTCAGAATGAACCGGGCGGGCGTCTATGCTTTGTGAGTGAACGGGCACCTCGAGATGATAGACCGTCGCGATGGCCAATCAGATCACGAGTTGGTGACAGTCAAGCCTCCTCGCATTGAGGGTAACAAACGTGTCTTGCGATTTGATGAGCACTTGGTAGAGGGCAGCGTTGTGCGGAATCAACAAATCCACACCAGTTTTTCCCGGCGACCGTTAAAAAAATCTTAAATATATTCTTGCTTTTTGAGTGAATCACCGTACAATGCAAAAAAAAAAACAGTGATAACAGCAAAATCTCCCGCCCAAATTTCGCCAACAGAATAGCATCGCTAGAGTGAAGCACCGCACTCGGACGGGTGAACTGAAAACTTTTGCAAATGGTTGTTTGTCGTACAATTTGCTGGTGACCAATCCTGGATGTAACTTGCCTCTCGCCTCAAAGTCAGCTGCCACACCATGCTACGTTGTAGCTTAGTGGCGCAGTCGAGAAAATGGGTGGCTGATGGATATTTACGGAAGTAATACGGGAACACAGGAAGATGTGATGCAAAAACAAAAAATACGACAAGGATGACAAAAGAGCCTAGTTAGTTGTGAAACGTTGACCCGGACTATATTGGCTAACTCCGCACACGCAGCTACCCCGGCTTCCCCTCTGGTAAAATATCCGGCGAAATGTGACCCAATCACCGAAGCAAGAGAGGGGCAGACTGCGAGGAAAAGCTCCTTCACAAATGCGATGTTCTCTCAAAACCGCAGGGGTGAATGTAACCTTTTACAGTGAAGCTGCAGAAACAAGCTGTACTGAAAAAAAAAAATGAAATAATGGGGTACAATTTCCACTTTTGAGAAATCGGCGTTGTATACCAAGAAGAAGGAATAGCGGACATCTCTTTCGGGATACAAATCAGTCAGCTGCTTTTTACTGTCCACAAAAGTGCGCACTAACCAAGACGGATCGCGCTCTCTCGTGCATGTGCCTCAGAGAAAGGACATTTCTATATCACGGCTTTAAACCGGGACCTCGGCCATCGTGCGGGATACATACCTCGATTCGCTAACAAGGTCCGGATGATTCGATTAGTCGTCTTTCCAGACAGCAATTGAATCAAAGAAACAAAACAAGTAGGGTTGCTCTTTTGTCTTATTGGATGCAAGAATGTCAGGAAGAAGGTTTGGTGCGTTTCAGATCAAGACTCGGAGGGGTCGAGACCAAGTCGAGACCAAAACATCAGAGTAGAGACGGTGCCAAGACCAAGACGAGCGCGAGACGAGGCTGATTTTAGACCGGGTGTGGGCAAACTATGGCCCGGGGGCCACATGCGGCCCGTTAAATGTTTTAATGCGGCCCGCCGAACTCGAAGAAAAATTAAAAGAATAAACCTTGTTAATGTTTTATTTTCTTAATACTTTTAAAAACATATATATTGTTGTAATGATTTTGTTCAATTTCATTTCAAATTTTTATTCATTTTTTTCTCCGATGAGGTGAGGTTACCAAAACACTCCATCCATCTGCTCCTGGTCCGGCCCCTCTGTCAAATTTTACAACCCATTGCGGCCCGCCAATCAAAACGTTTGCCCACCGTTGGTTTAGACCAAGACTTTGAAATTTCAGACTTTGAACAAGATCAAGACATTGACGAGTTCAGACCAAGATAAGACCAAGGAGGATTGGGACCGAGAGTTTAAGGACATCAAGGCGGCCAACTTCAATCAACTAACAAGAGCACGCAGTGAAATTCTATTCTAAAATTTGCTTTTTGAGGTCCAAATGATTCGAGTCGATGTCTTTTTAGACACGAATGAATCAAATTAAAAAAGTAGGATTGCAAGAAGAACGTTTGGTGTGTTTAAGATCAAGACTCGGAGGGGTTGAGACTAAATCGAGAATAAGGCCAAGACTTTCTACAATTCAGACCAAGTCAAGACCCAGGACAGTTGAGACAAAAACCGAGATCACATGAAGACCAAGACCAGCACAACGTGAAACTTCATCAACACTTTTGAGGCTCTACGATCCGACTCCAGACCAAGTAACCCGAAACTTTTCAGATCTCAAATCAAATCCAGAACGTTGGGAACTGCGACCAAAGAAGTGATGGCCGATGATGAGTGAACATCCTCTTTCACAAGTCGCGTTTTTAGCCGCAAGGTGCCAAAAGCAAAAAAAAAAAAAAAATCATCCATCAGGGATGTTGTCAACGCAACAATCATGGTGAGTAAACACTTTCCGGCTCTAAATTAAATCCTTGATCGGAGGTATTAGCTTCGATTCATGCAAGTAGGCCTTGCCAAGAATTATAGACTCCTCTCTGGAGGCTTAAAAAAAAAAAACGGACAAAAGGTGCAACGGTCGCCATAGCAACCAGTGACGATAGAGCCCCTCTGCCCTATCAACTCGTCCCATCTGGTCAACATGAGAGCGCCAGCGACACTTCACATTCTCACGAGCGCTTGACTTTTTTTTTCTTTTTCCTGCTTAACTCATTTACTGCCATTGACGGCTAAAGACGTCAAAGGTCCAATTCTTTTTTTTTTTTTTACTCTGCTGGTAATGAATGAGTTAACCTGCAAAACTAGCATGGACGGACGGTCAAGGCTAAACCCAATTAGTTCTTCTCATAATAACCTTCGAGGAACAGTCCACAGTTGGCTGCACCTTTCCACATCCTCGTTGTTCTAATCCAAACGCTAATCTCATCGGCAGCGAAGCACGCGGCCCCCGATAACATGTCATTTAGAGCTAACATAGTTTGCTAATCTTCCGTAAGCACCCCCGCCAGTGAACGTACGTCGCTTGATGGATTGAAACAACTTCATTTAATTCTCTTCATTTAACAGATTACTGTTTGAGGCCCCGTGCAATTTATTAAGTCTCTTTAAAGGTTTATTGGTCGCTGACAGCATTAAGCAACGCTTGCTTTTGACGAGGGAGCGAGAATAATAATCAGATAATTGATCGTTAAGAATTTGGTGGCTTGATTTTCCGATGGCTTCTTGAAAAGCAAGTGAGGCCGAATAGCGTAGCCGTAGTTTGCTTTCTTGCTTGCGTTTTTATGTTTAGGACCGTAGTAAAGTGGGAACCGTCAAGAGTGGCCTTTGTTGCGTATTGTTTGCATGAGTTGTACAGCGCACAAACACATTTGTGGCGTACTTGATCCTCAGATTATAAAAAGGGAAGTCGCTCTCCATCATGTAAAAAATGTTCTCATGACCACAAACAACATCACTGTCCAGATTTGGTCAATGTCACAATCACATTTCGCATTTTCATGATCCGGTACCATCGGTTGGTCCCACTTGGGTCTGACCAATAAAATAAAAAATAAAATAAATAAATAAATAAATAAATGAAAATGGCCTTGCTCGCTTTGTCAATGCATTGTCAATCAGGGCACTTTGATTAATCAAAATTCAATTGCGATTACGATTATTAAAATTGGCATAATCGTAAAAAAACGGTTATTCTATACAGTATATATTATTTTACATAAAACATTGTTCAAATATTAATAATTTTATAGTGTCTAATATTATAGTGAGTAAATATTGTACCCCCCCCCCAAAAAAATAATCATTTTAATAATTGTGATTTCAATTATGATTAAAATAATCGGGGTTTTTTCATAATCGAGCACCCCAAATATCAATGGCTTTTTTTTTTTTTTTTTAATTTATGATTAGTGATGGCTTTGGAAATGCGAGGATTCCGTCTGATAACCGTGATAGAAACGTAAACAGTTATGCGGAATAGCGCATGAGCCACATGCTGCTTCACCAATTCTAAATAAGTCACATTAATCGTCATGAAATATGGCAAGCTGAGAAACATCAATGCCGATTTTGTGCTCTGGCACGACTCCATCGTACAACAGGAGTTCAGAACATTCCGAAAAAGAGATGTTCCATCCTATCCATTTATTTCTTTTCGACAGTGCTCGTTTACATTAGTGTCACAGGTGGCTTGACTTTGGGCAAAAAAAACCATTCACAACTCAATTCACAATTTGTGTCTCAATAAATACCAAAATCAGTGCTGCTTTTTGTCAAATTCTTCTGGCTTCCAATAAACCTTTCAACGAACAACCTCCTCCGAAGCTAACCTTTTCCTCAAAGCGCGTTTCTCAGAGAAAAATGGAGAAAGGTAACTCCCAGGCTGCAGAATAGGAAATAGCGGCCAAATAACTGTCCAAGCGTGAACGGAGTGAACATTTTACTCTCCCGGCAAAGGAAACCTTTCAAGGTCCACAGATGGTGAAATGTTATTTTTCCAGCTCTCTTCTTTGTGAGGCTGAAAAGGCGGCGGTTCTTGCAGTTTAGCGAGCATCCCATTTGAAAATTGAGCGCTTCTCACATATTTCGGGCCATTGGCACCTGCGGGGAGTCTTACTGTGTCTACCGGCTGGATCAAATTGCATTTTTTTTTTTCCCCTTCTCCTGCATCACGCTCCGTCTTTATCTCCCATAGTTTGCCATCCAACGCTTGACATCCGATATATCTCAAAAGTCCCGCACGCCAACCTCTCTTACTCTCTCCTTTCATCATCCATCTTAAATGCATAAAAAAAAAAAAAAATCCACATAAATTTGATACAGTATACGAGACGTTATTTCTCCACGCATGACGATTTTATCTGTCGTATGTGTTACAATAGCTTTCTTTAACGCTTGTCGTTGCGGATGCTATATTGCCTGGCTGTGTCATTTACAAGCTCTGGGACATGTAATCAGTGTTTGCGCTGCTAGATGCCTTATCTGGAGTAACAAATAACTGTTGAGCTGCAACAAAAACAGCAGATTGCCTTCCCCTAATGCAGCGGCGCCGTGAAATGAAATAGCGGCAAGACACACAGTATAAACTGCTCACTTAATGTGCACCAAAAACGTTTTGCTCCGTCATATTGGAGCTGTTAAACGGGGGGACGACTTGTTACGTCTCCGCCATACGTGACGCCTCTTTATTATAAAAATAAATAAATGAATTCCATCTGACGATTGTCGACATTTTTGCTCAGTAGTACTTTGAAACAGTGTCACATTTCGGCAGGATAACGAAATGCATTTCATTTCGGAATCAGCCGATCCTCCATCAAGCTTCTCCAGTTGGTCCAAAATACTGCTGCTTAGTGCTGAGTGCTCTTGTTTGGCTCTAGTAAAAGGGAGCTCAGAAGTCCGACTCTGGCAACCCTTCACTGGCTCCTAGAACCTGTAGAATTCTTTTTAGGTCCGCATACCTGACGCTATTTGAGTAAGGAGGACTAAGCAGAAGCTCAGAGGGGATCGAGCCTTTTCAGTATCTTTGGAATGACCACCCGCTAAACGTTAGGCAAGCCCCCCCCTTGCTTCCCATCTTTAAAACTCGCCTTAAAACTCATTTTTATTAGTTGCCTTTTGATGCAGCATGAGATTTAGTTTTCGGTTTTACTGTCTTACTGTCTTCATTTGTTGTTCTAAATCAGGGGTGGGCAAACTTTGTGATTGGCGGGCCACAATGGGTTCGAAAATTTGACAGAGGGGCCGGAGCAGGAGCAGATCGATGGAGTGATTTGGTAACCTCACCTCATCGGGGAAAAAAAAAAGCATTACAACAATATATATGCCTTTGAAAAACCACGGTATTTAAAAAATAAAACATTAACAAGGTTTATTCATTTCATTTTTTACAAGTTCGGCGGGCCGGATTAAAACGTTTAACGGGCCGCGTGTGGCCCCCGGGCCGTAGTTTGCCCTCCCACTGTTTTATAACTTACTTTTGCTGCATGTGCAGCACTTTGCATGCAGCAGCGTTTGTCTTAAAGTGCAGTTGAGTCGTGTTGAGTGGCATTGTCTGCATGTTCCAGTTCGGATACTTGATGACGCTGCATGTTACTTTTTTCTGAACGAAATTTACAGTACATGACTATTCCGTAGTCTTTACGGGCAGATTTAGAAAAATTAGCCGGTCATGATCAACAACATTTAACACCTGGGGGAGTTATTTGTTATTAATCCACCCCTTTATGCCGCGACTATCCTGTCGCAGTTCTAGAAACCATCAATACCATCCCAAAACGCAATCTAACAGCAATTAATTGTGCCACGTAGTTGTCAGGAGCAGTTCAGATTCAATATTTGCCTAATGAACTGGATAGAAAAACATGAAAAGAATTGACTAAAACACATACGCGAGTTCCTGATTTTTAAATGCGCGAATGTGTGCAGATTGCTAAAGACGTCTTTTGCTAGCCAATCAGAGAAGAGAAAAATGAGGACGTTGCGGTTGGCCAGCTAGCGGGCCCTCCGAGGCGAATTCCAAATGCGATTGGTTACCGAAACAGTCCCGTTGCTAATAGTTTACCAAAGTAGTAATTGTGACATTTCAGCACACAAAGCTTTCAAATCTGACGGGATGAAACATCAAACCGCCACATACACGACTGGAAGCGACGTAACCAAGAGAAATTCTCCAATATGATCAGAATAAATAAAGTCAATACAATTTCACTGAACAAACGTTAAAATTTTAGTTGTTTGAAGTTCACTTCTGATTGAGGACAGCAGAGAAGGCCTTGCGGGTTCTGATTTGCCGCTCTGGAACCTGCCTGCCTATTTTTCAACTAGCGAGCTGCGTATCAGAAAATGAAGACCTTTCGTGATGTCACATGGAAGCAAATCACGTCAAAGTCGACTGCAATGTTGTTCGAAGGCCGACGATTGTGACTTGTGTTAGAAAGTGCGACTTTCTCACAGTAGTAGTTTGGATTTGAATGTCCTTGTGTCGCTAACAATAACGCAGCGCAGTTAGAGGCGGGACCAATGGTTTCATCAATGTCACATAAGATCGACGCACCTGTCTGAGGAGCGCAGCCCAAAATGATGTTCATTCAAGCGGTTGCACAGCTGTGAGCTGCTGCCGATTTTGTTCATCCTATAGTCGGCAGCGGCGACCCAAAATGATTACTTTTCAGGAAACAATAAGAAAAACATGGGAATCGTTTTTTAAAACTTTAGATTCTTTAAGAAAATGTGAATTTTTTTTGGGATTTGTCCCCGCCATGAAAAATTGAATTTCAATTTCCACCCGACCGTCACGCATTATTTGTTATTGGTTTGCGTGAAGATTCAAATCCAGTTTTTGACAAAGACTTCGATGCAGTGACACTGCAAGATGCAATTTTTTGATGGTGAGACGGCTCACAGATAATTTCTTCATTTTTGAATTTACTCGGGATTGAAGACCTCAACTGAGCAATCCGACGTCGGGCATCATAAAGTCGGTACCCGTCGTCTGTTTGGTGTAGCGAGCGACATCGTGAAGTCGTAGCCGTTTTTGGGACATCTGGGGGGGGGGGGGCGTGTTCACCCAATTCAACATGTCCAATCAGGTCAGGTTAAACGAGGACTGTGATTGGTTGTTAGCTAGCGAATCGGTGCACTGGACAAGAACCGGAAGTGATCAAAATGGACAAACTTTGAAAATTGAAGCTATTTCTCAAAAACTAAATGAAATTTCTAAATAATTTTTCCAAAACTACCTGGACAGAAGTGCACAAAGATGAATTAATCAATCTCATTCAAGAAAAAAAAACCCGGTTATTCGACATTACAGTTAAAGGCTGCGCATTGACTATCGCCCCCGATGGCGTGGAGGGGAACTACTTCACACGCATATGCAGAAAGTCCGGAGTAGTTAGCGTCTCTGTCGTACTGCGTCTATGATGTCACTCTTTTAGGAGCTCGGCAGCTTTTCTGTGCTGAGCAGTCATCAGCCAGTGGAATGCGCTATATCATGGTCGAAATGCTCAAAAAAAAATTTTGTCCTTAATGTACAGCGTTGCGGAAACGCTAGCATCTTATCGACAGAAGTGGCATCAATTTGGGGCGATGTGTACAATACGGAAAGTCTCTGAAGTTCCTTTCAGAGACTTCTGTCTTCTCTCATCAGTGGGAGAACAGTAAACCTGTGTTGCTCCAGAAAAAAAAAAATAAATAAATAAATAAAAAAAATCCACCAGGGATTACTTCAGTCAGTAAATGTGCGCCGCGCATCTTATGACAACCCAATCTTCACAAAGTCATATATTTGTTGATTTTTATTTAACCTCCCTCCGCACCTCACCAACCTTCAACTCCAAGAGACGATCCCGACTTGTCCTTGGCTCCAACGCCGCACGACTTCAAATGCTTTTTTAGATTTGGTGCGCCCTCACATCAAAGAAACCAGGAGCTTATTTTCAAGTATTTGCACCCTCGGGCTACGGGAGCTACTTCTGAGGTTGCTGTATGCCCCCCCCCCCTGTAAATAGCTCGCTTTTCTGTTGCCAAAGTGCAATCTAGAGCAGAGGGGCTGTGGGCACGGGCTGCCGTGCTCAATCACGCCGCATAATAGTTCTGTCGATTGCTTTCCTAAGGTGTTGATCAGTAATGCTCACAACAACTTAACTCCATCCAACACCGCCAGGGCAAAAAAAAAAAAAGCAACCGAGGTACGCTCTCACCGCCTTTGAAAGATCAAACTTCTCGTCACGCGTTTGATAGTGTTACCCACTGATGCGCTGGAAGTTTCGGAACATTCACAGACCCTTTTATCCAGTGTTCCTCTGATGAAAGCAGGGGGGGGCGGCACACACACACACACACAAACGAATAAAAAGAAAACTGCGCTCTAATGGATAACCGTACTAGTTAAAAAAAGATAATGTTGAAAACTAGCCTTGGTTCTTCGTAAATTTGCATTTAAAGCACAACGTTCCTCTTGCTCAGCATGCACGGCGGCGTTCAGCTTACAAGCGCTGACTGCGATTAGCAAGCATATGCCTCCAACCATATATAAAAATGAATTTAAATGCCCTTTAAAAAGCCATAAAACACCCATATTGACTCGGGGCTGCCATGCTGCGGGGTGCTGCTAATCAGTTCCCCCTACGCTCCATTTAGCATCTATGTCATTAAAGATAATACAAATAAAATAAGTGTTAACATGAAGGCACTTTGGGGAGATAAAAAAAAAAGAAGAAGCCAACTGTCATCATTTGCACTTATTATTCCTCCCCCTTTTTTTTTTTTTTTTTTTTTTTAAGATTCCCACGCTTGTAGTGCATTTGCGCTGAACAAATTCCAGCTAATTACAAGGCAAATGGTACAAAATGTGCTCCGTGACCATCACAATCCTGTTCGCTATGCTCAGCAAGGATGCATCACTCATCACGCCCACACAAGCACATTAGCGCGGGCTGAAGAACCATCGCGTATAGATAGGAAGACTCCGGCTCGTAACGTATAGCATATCGACGACACAGCGTCTCTGTTCTTTGCTATCCAACAACGCACAAACCCCTTTTTTTTCTCTCTTGACTTTGTCCGGGAGGGTGAGCGAATGCTACTCCAGCGATGAAGCTCTTAAATGAAAGGTTTCGCAACAAGGCATAGCCGCTCGGTTGATCTAACGAGATCCCTGACTGTTCCCGCCATCTGCCAGACACAAGTCGTGACATGAGCCACGCGGCCCAAAACACGTCTTACAAGCACCGACCCTCACCCGCTCTTTCCACCGCGATCCGGTGCGCAAATGAGCCTTGACGACACGCAAATACAGTCCAATAGGGATGGGCATGAAGGTCCTTTTACGTGGACTGAATCATTCAAATCAGTTCATCAAAAAGAATCGTTCAAAAGGATCGTTCAAAAGAATCGTTCAAAAGAATCATTCAAAAGGATCGTTCAAAAGAATCATTCAAAATAATAGTTCAAAAGGATCGTTCAAAAGAATTGTTCAAAAGAATCATTCAAAAGGATCGTTCAAAATCTTTCAAAAGGATTGTTCAAAAGAATCGTTCAAAAGAATGATTCAAAATGATCGTTCAAAAGAATCATTCAAAATAATAGTTCAAAAGGATCGTTCAAAAGAATTGTTCAAAAGAATCATTCAAAAGGCTCGTTCAAAATCTTTCAAAAGGATTGTTCAAAAGAATCGTTCAAAAGAATGATTCAAAATGATCGTTCAAAAGAATCATTCAAAATAATAGTTCAAAAGGATCGTTCAAAAGAATTGTTCAAAAGAATCATTCAAAAGGATCGTTCAAAAGAATCGTTCAAAAGAATCATTCAAAAGGATCGTTCAAAATAATCGTTCAAATTCTTTCAAAAGGATTGTTCAAAAGAATCGTTCAAAAGAATCATTTAAAAGGATCGTTCAAAATAAGACTTCAAAAGAATCATTCAAAAGAATCGTTCGTGACAATTGATGGATGAAGTGATTTTAAAAAAACTAAAAATTTTGTGCTCACCCTGATGTTTCAGTAACTGGACTTTGTGCATTTGTATGGTCCGGCCCCTCTTTCAAATTTTAGAACCCATTGTGGCCCGCCAATCAAAAATTTTGCCCATCCCTGGTATATAATGTGGATCCGGTTAACAGAGACAGAATTAAAAAAGAAAAAAACTCAAATAACATTCAGGCATGCTGGAGTTTTGCTCTCCTTGGAATTATTTGAATTTTTTTTTTAACTCAGTTGAATGAGAGATGAAATGAATTATCAACCTTATATCGAGTTGCACACCGTCTTAAAAGACTTAAGTAACTAAATAGTTACAGTTCTACTGGAAAACTTGGCACCACCTTTCTCGAGAAATAACGAGACGCCAAGAACTCAAGACTGCTGTTGTTCGTCTGGCACAGGAGCGGTCACTCCAAGAGAGCCGAATAAAAGGCGAGTGATTGACTGGCGCCTGTCGGAGAAATGAGTTTTTCATTTTTTCACAGCAATGCTTCTTCAGCTACATTCTTCCTTTTTGGCACGCTTTTGTGAATGGCAAAAGATCCGCAACATGTGGGCATAGAATCCATATAGCCCTCCCGCCGCCGTCATATCTGTGTTTTCAAAAATAATCCAATGTATTGCTTTGAGGTGAATTTCAAGACTTTAAAGCTCGTCTTCCTTCTTCATTAGTCAAGTTTGCGCAGTGCAGTAAAAGAGCCTGGAAACTTCCAGCAACTTATGTAAAGCTTCAAATCTCCTTTTGAGATCTTCACTTCACACTTGCTTGAACTTTCCCTTTGTCCTGAGAGTGGGTCGATCCAACGAATGCTGTCAAACAAATCCTTTTCATGCTGGCAAAGATTAACTAGCAGCCGCAGTCAATCATGAGCGCCAACGGAAAGGTAGTAAGGTTTGGCTTTGTCCGGTCAAACGACTTTGCACGACGTTTAGCATTATTTATTACAAAGACGTGTAGAGTTAGGCCTGCTCGATTCTGAAAAGAATATTTATTCAGATTATTTTTTTGTATTATAATCGAAGATATAATTTTTTTAAAAATTGAAATCACGATTATTCAAACGATTATTTTTTTTTGGGGGGAGGAGGAACGAAACAAAAATAAATGAAAACAAAGTTAGAAAAAAAAAGTTGCAAATGCATAAATTCAAGTATAGTTTACTTGCTCTATACATGACCATATAATTGTTGTAACATTTAAATAAACAATTTCAATAGTGTACAGTCGATTACCACCCCCCCCCCCCATTTGCGGCCGTGGACTGGCAACGGGCCTGGTGGTTGGGGACCACTGATCTGTGGATAAAAAAAAATCCGCATGCAAAAAAAACTGGAAAAAACAAATAAATGGTAACTAAAAACCCAAAGTGAATATGACATCCACGACAAGTGGATTTAAACTTCTGATCACAATAATTTTGGATACTAGTGCTGGTCTCTTGATAAGCTCCAAATCCTCAGTCCAGGTTGGAAAGTAAATTGAAAACTGTAAGGCCTATCGGAGAACAGATTAGCCCGTTTTCCCAACATGCTTTAATTGCCGTAATCTGGAATGCAGATCACATCTGCAGCTAATTGATGGATTTGCCAAGGGAACAGCGAGTGCTTGCGCTCCACTCTGAGTGCTTGTTTATACCGGAAGACAGATGCTTTTAACCCTTTCCTCCCGCCGAGGGCTTCACGATAACGTCGGATGGAAGTAGATGTGTCAACAAAGACTTACGCCTGAGAGTCAGTCACTGACTTCCTCACTGTTCGAATCCAGCCATTCAATAATTCAAACCAACGTTGTTGAGGTGCTGAAATCCAACGACATTCGCTCGTCATGCAACTTGGAATTAAGTTGACCATGCCAGTTGCCCGCGTGATCAGTTCGTAGAATACAATTGGACTTGTTGAACAGAATGGGCTTCAGAATCAAAGGTAATTGCTGCGAGAGAGAGAGGGAGAGGGAGAGAGAGAGAGAGACAGGGAGAGAGAGAGACGGAGAGAGAGGAGAGAGAGATGGGGAGAGAGAGACAGAGAGAGAGAGAGAGAGAGGGAGAGAGAGACAGAGAGAGAGAGAAAGAGAGAGAAAGAAAGAAAGAGAGAAAGAGAGAGAGAGACAAAGAGAGAGAAAGTGAGAGAAAGAGTGAGAGGGAGGGAGAGAGAGGAGAGAGAGAGAGAGAAAGAGAGACGGAGAGAAAGGAGAGAGGAGAGAGAGAGAGGGAGGGAGAAAGAGACAGAGAGAGAGAAAGAGAGAGAAGGAGAGAGAGAGAGACAGAGAGAGAAAGAGAGAGAGAAAGAAAGAGAGAGAGAGAGACAGAGAGAGAGAGATAGAGAGCCAGGAGGGGGAGAAAGAGAGAGAGAGGTGTTTTGCAACTAGAGATGCATTTGTCAATTACATGTGAACCAAAAATCAAACATTTATTAAACTTTGGTCTGACGGGGGCGCGGCACGGTGACTGGTTATCACGAAGGCCTCACACTCAAAGGTGAAGTGTTCGATTCCTGTTCCGGCCTTCCTGTGTGGGGTTTGCATGTTCTGCTCGTGCCTGCATGGGTTTTCTCCGGGTACTCCGGTTTGCGACCCTTGTGAGGAGAAGCAGCTTGGCTAATGGTTGGATGGAAAGTCTGACAGGAACACACATGTCCTCCAAAGCTGACTTGCTTCCACATTTGAGGTATTGAAAGAAACCCGCCAGAATATGACAGGCCGGGAGAGAATACACTGAAACCCACGCCAGAACGAGGGCCAACTGTTGCACACCTTTGAACCTCCGGGACTCACTAGTTGTCCATCAAGGATACGGTCACAGCCCGCGATAAAACTTTGAAAGACCCGAATAAAAACAATTACAGCTTTACTTAATTACGATCTCTGTTAATTGAGAGTGAGATCGGCGGAATTCGATACTTCCTGTTTGAAACGATCAGAAGGCCAGACATTTTACAGAAGAGCAAAGAATAGCACTCCAATAAAGGTTCTGTTCTCCATCATCTTGAGCAAAGTTAGTCGAGTGTGACGTACAAACTGCAATCGTGGATAAAAACAAGTTGAGAGAAATAGTCTCGTCAGCTCCTTTTGCCGTTCCTTCTCTACAAATATTCAATCATCTTCAAGCTTATTCATAAGATTGCATCAACCTGGACGTAGAATAATGGCCGCAATGTGCTTACGGCTGTCGTTGTTGTGAGCGTTGATGTATTGCTCCCTTTTGTCGACGTACAGTACGTGCGCTTCATTTACATTCGTGCTTATCCAGATAATGAAGCTCTCAATCCGGGAGATCCTGCGGTGAGAACAATGAACCCAATTACCGACGGGATGGCACACTCCGAGACAGACGGGAGAGGAACGCGCTCGGCCCGGCGACCTCCCGTCGCATTCATCTCGCTCGTTTGCCGCTTGCCCTGCGCTTTTAGCTGAGAGTTTTTATCCAATCAGAATTCAGCTAGCTCGTGTTGCCAGGCAGATTTCACAAAACCAGTAGCACGCGCTTCGTCCGAGGCCTTCAGATACAATCGTGCGGGCGTCTGTTCCGTTAAAGGCAATGGGCTTTCAGAGTTGATAGACAGTTGCGATAGCCAATCAGATGACAGTAAAGCCTGGATACTCGAGCGGAGGGCAGCGGAAGTCCTAACTGGCGACCATTCAAAAATGTAAAATATATTTGTTGCTTTTTTCAAACCACAAAGGCCGAAGAAGGGAAAAGTGTGGATTTAATTGCAGATACACTTGCGAGGCCATTTTCGAGATGGACCTTTGCAGCAGGGGGAGATGGATAACGGGCAGGACGGCAGACCCCGAGGAACAGGATTGAAGTGTCACATTCGGCTCAGACATATCTGCTCCCCTAAAACCAGTCGACTGACGACGAGCAGTTTTCCGTCATTCTTGATCATCAATCGTTCGGTATTGGACGACACATTCTCATCGACTTCTTGAGTGTTTGATCGCTGTTATTCTGCTGAAACCATCCCCCGGTGTTTGCCTGAACGCCGACTTCTCCTGAAAGTCATCTTTCAGGCCCGCAAGGAAGCTCGTTGCTCCATCAAGGTCATTTTCCAGACGCCAAATGGCCCTGACCTCCATTTTGTCTTTCACAAACGTCGTCTGCAGAACCGCCCACTCTTGTGTGGCCTGGCCGACATTTTTTGGGTGCGTGACTCGTTGACGGACGCGGGTTATCATTTGGAGTCAAAGTGTCCTTGAAACGCTTCGCTTGATGGCGGCGAGTACGCGGCACTGGGGGGGGGGGCGGTTACTGGACTCCAAGTGGACCAAGTTGGGTCTTTTGACTCATTCACTGCCAGCCGAATAAAATAAATGGATCTTTGACGTATTTTGCCGTCAATGGAAGTCAAGGTTAAAGAATATCATGTTGCGAAAAAAAAAAAAAAAAAAAAAATTTCTGGCACTGAAAATCCAAATTAATACAGTAAGGGAACAAAAAAAATGAGTGTGAGCATATGGAGCAAATATTTTAACTCGAAATAGGAACTAAATTGAACTTCAGTAAACAGATTTAACGCATTTTTTGTGCTTCAGTTTCCCCGACTGCTTATGCTGAGCTTGCTTTTTTTTTTTTTTTTTAAACTTCTCTCCACACCGCTCACCTGTCTCTCACACGCTTACTCACTCGGCTTGCAAAAGTGCTTGGCTGGCATCGCAGCTTGTTCCGCGATTCCCACCCCAACCGTAACCTCGGAATACTTCATCAAAATGATCTAATAATAGTCTACTGTCAGACTGAGAAGCCCAACCACACCTCAAAACCGATATTAAACTTAAACTCACCCGTGTGTTCCCATTCTCTTCCAACTGCGTCTTTTTTTTTTTATTTTCTTAAACTGAAAAGCATTCTTTGTCAATGGGTGGATCGGATCGCGCTTGGAAGCCTCGTTGCGTTGCGTTGTGTCGGAGACGAGGGAGGTGAACTGCAGATTACCTTTGCAAATGAGTGAGGGAGAGAATACAACTTATAATGATCCAGGATGTTCCCGGGAAAGGTCAGCTGAAATTGCAACACGCGTAATTAGTTGCTTATCAATAATGTATCTGACGCTTCGGTGGCTGTGCAGTGTGTGTGTGTGTGTGTGTGTGTGTGTGTGTGTCCCCGCGTGGGTGGGTTAGAGTACATCCCCACACACCTTCCCTGACATCCGTTTACATAAAAACACCGTAATGCCACTCAGGGGAGAAGCCGCGAGCATTAGCATGCAGCCACGCCGCTCACCAAGCACACGACAGTAGTGCCGAGAAAACCGGAAGAGACGCATCGAGCGGCCGGTCAATTATTATTGATCACACGGGCAAAAGTTGCGAGCCGGAAAAGGGGTCAGAAAGGTACATTTTGCATGCAGGAAAATATTGTAGCATGACGCAGAATTGGGATCTGAAGCAATCGAGAGTTAATCATAGAGTAGCGGATTGGACGGACGACTTGCTGAATGTCAACTTCTGCACCGTTTCGTTTTCATCAAGCTATCGAGCGTGAGCTTGGAAATTCCCGTGATAGTTACAATCAGCTGACCAGATGCCTGAATTTAACCGGGCGCATCCGCTTTTCAAGACCCCCCACCCCACCCCAAAGAAGTGACAAAATGGGATTTGATAATCATGAAAATCTAAACTTGGTGAAGCAGCATGTGGCTCGTTTCCCACGTTTGTGATTCAGAGCCAGCCGAACGCTCGCTATGGCACAGCAGCGGCCGTCTTAGTCAGCAGACCTCGTACGGACTGCGTGAGCTAGTGATGGGTAAATGAAGCACCACCAGATTTTGTTGCAATAATAACGACGTTAGCAATCATAATAGCGACATTCGCATCCACAATTCGTGCCGAGGAAGCCAAACACAAACGAGAGGATTTATTGCCACTCGGCATAATGTTAGAAAAGAATTCTCTTGTTCCAGTAAAATCAGCAGTCTTCATCAGAGGCTAATTGCTAATTTAAGCACCCAATTTCGACCCGCACGCGCCAATCATTCAATTTAGTGCAACTGCGCTTGCGATTTCCATAATCACATTAAAACCATGCCGATAATAAGCACTCACAATTCTGAACCAAGGGAAACAAAACTGTCTTTTAAAAAGTTTCCCCAACTTTCTACTTTGTCCGCAAGTTTGTCCAAGAGCGTCACATTTGTGATTTCACACATTTCCAGAGTTGTTCTTCCATCGCAATCGAATGGATGTTGGGGTTGGTTGCTGACTCGGAACCAAAATAAATAGAATGGTGAGGAAAGAGAAAAAAAAAAAAAAAAAAAGGGCTGGGAGCAGCATTTTGCAAAAAAAAAAGCGCTACCGCGGGGACGACACCAGCTGAAAGGATTAATGGTCCCGGGGGGGCGGAGAGAAGGGGGGGGGGGGCAAGGTAAGGCTGCTGCACCCGCTTGACATCTTTGTACTTGTAAGAGCGCAGAAATTAGCCGGGCGACGCGGTGAGTAATGGCCAAGCCGCCTCCATCAGTCCCACTTAACAAAGCATACAAAGCCGGCAGAGGAAAATGCAGAGAGGAGGGGGGGGGGGGGGGGGTAGTGGTGGTGTGGGGGGGGCTCTCCAAGTTATTGTGAATGTAAAAACATGTTTCAGTCGCCCTGGCCTTTTGGGTTGCCCTCTCCATATGCATGCGCCGCATCTTGCCAACCACATGCATACATATCGGAGGAGCCAATAAATTATGGATTACCCATGCGCGGGGTCATTTTAAATAATGGGGAGAACAGAAAGATACCCGAGGTTCAGGACTTATTCGGGTTTCCTCGACTTGTTGCTCTGAAACTAAACAGACGTGATGCAAAAAAAAAAAAAAAAGACGAGCTGGAAATGTGGAATGACTGCTGGCGTGACGACCGGATCACAATTAAAGAAGCTAAAAGAGAACATTGAGAAAAATTCATTCAGGCTAAACGTCACATCCCGTTGTTGTTGTACACTGCGAAATAACAAAAACGTTACTGTTTTATTACTAACAACTCCAGATGCCAACTGACACACCCAAAAAAGCTTCATTGTCTCGACCGGGTGGGTCACTGCCCCACGCGGAGTTCGTCAAAATTAAACACTTTTAAAAGGGAAAATTGGAGCAGAAAAGATCAAAGAGTTCATTTAAATAAGGCTACGGATTGCCGCTCTGGATCGGTTTCATCATCGTCTTTAACGCTCCCCGGTTCACGTTCCTCCATGCCGATGGTGCTCCCCAAAATCCTCAATCAAGCTCAAACGAGGTTTACTTGACCACTCTTGGAGGTTGAAAGGGTTAACGAGTCGATTATGAAAAAAGTGAGGTGTTGAGAGTATGCGTATCTGTGTTTAAATATAGGGGGGAAAAAATAAAGTACAGTAAAAAATATTTTCATGTAGACATCCGTTTTGATGCAGGCATGGGGCGACCTAATTTCTGTGCTACCGATTATGTGTAAATACTTGCAGTGAGCATTAATAATAAATACAAATACAAATACAATAAACAATAAAGGGATTTCTATTCTATTCTATTCTTAATCAAGGCGGTCTTGTTGCGCCAGCATGGCGCCTGAGCCGACTCAAGCCCCGCCAGCCAATGACCACCCCCCCGAGGATGCCAAGTTGCCGTTCTAATAGAGGAACCGGGGAGCTCATGAGTTTACAGGTGACGCTTCCGCAACAGATCTGTCGAAATGACGAGAACAAGCGCAATGGCCCTCCCAAGGAAATTAGAAATGCCGTCAAGAGTCTTTGTTGTCCTCCATCCACTTCCCACCAGCCGCCGGTGAGGCTTAACCTTTGCACTATTTGCAAGAAAGAGAGAGAACACTTTAGGGAAAGCAGTATGCCGAGCTCATCATTCCGTCCACGTTGCGTTCCATTCAGATAAGCAGCGCAACCGCCTGCAGTGCGCCTCGCCTCCATCCGCGCCGTACATACGTTTCAGCGCTGATAATTTGGACCGCTCGTCATTCCGAGATGCACTTCAGATTCCAGCAAAGAATCAATAGGCTGCGTGGCGGCATGGAGGTCGGAATAAACAGAGCAATCCTGAGCAATACTCGCTTTAAATATTGTGGCCAGGAACGCGGCTTTTACCATTTAGCGGGTGCTCGTTGGAATGGCGTGACATTTCAGATTTCAACTCTTAATTATCCTCCCATGCATTTTCTTAATGGCCGAGTCTCATTGGGGTCACAGGTAAGCTCAAGGATTCAAAGCCACGACCTCTAAAATGTGAGGTGGAAAATAAAAATAAAAATAATAAAAACAAAATAATAAGAATAATAATTAGTAGTGGTAATAATGATAATGGTCATGATAAAAAAAATCACAATCACAATCATCATTGCTTAGATTTTAATTGTGCCTTTCAAGGGACCTATTATTATTATTATTATATTATTATTAATACACGATAATAACAGCTTGACCTACCCTTTATTTTGTTTGTTTGCTGGAGCAGGACCTGTGGTATACCACATGTTTTTAAAACTCTCCATTAAATGTAATGTCTTACATTGGTGTTCTCCACCTCTCGCCAAAATCAGCTGGGACAGGCTTCAGCTCACCCACCCAGGACACAAATTTGGATAAGATGAACAGAAAATGGACGGATGGATCATTTTTTTTTTTTTTTTTGCAGTATTTCGTTGTATATCTTCAATAATTACAGTTTTGGCGTCATCATGAGCACTGGTCACTTAAATCACGGATTATTGTGAAGAAATCTCAACTTCCGTTACCAAGTCTGCTCCCTTTGTCTTCTACATATAAAAGTAACGTGTCTGTACTACAATTAGTGGTAAAGAATCATAAATAAATTAAAAAACTGGCAGCTTGTGTACCATCTAATCTCCTTCTCTTCGACTTTACGAAGCAATTTGTGCGAGTCCGCAGCGCCGAATTTCTTCTAACAATGTGTTATCAGACAGAAAAACAAGAGCGAATCAATAAGACCTGTGGCAATATATAATTTGCAGGGGCTGCACCTGCCTGACAACTAAATAACATTTTGATTCCCCCACGCCCTCCCTCCCACTTGCTTTCTCCCGCCCCTCCTTTCACCCACGTTGCATTCAAGGACATCCGACTATTTTATCGCAAGTCCGATGGTCATTTTTATCCAAATCTTAGCGGAAGGAATTGAACGTGCAACACGCACAGAAGGACGATACAGAAGCTTGGAAACACTCCTCAGTGTGTTGCGGCTCAGCTGGGACCTTTCAGAAGTTCCGAATCAAAACACACCGAGGAGAAATAAAGCGCGTGCATTGCTCCGAGCTTGCACGGTGTGCGTTTGGCAGGCGGCGTCTTGGCCGGCCACTGAGCAGCTCACTCTTGGAACCAGCTGGGTCCTGCTTTCTGCGTCCAAAGCACTCAGTGCAGACCACATGGCCTCGCCCCCACTCTGCATCGGTCTCGTCACGCGCAGCGCACAGCCTGGCGACCATTACAGAGTCGACGAAAACAAACACGAACGCAGCAACAGACACCTGCTGCCCAGACTAACTTGCAACCGTAATGGCGGAACACGCAAAAGATGGACATTTGAGCACTGGTTCAGGATCCTAATAGTGCGTTAAATGGCCCATGCGCTATCTCAAACTATTCAGTGCACACAACAAGGGCGTACTAGTGGGACTTACTGGCAGAGGTTGGTAGTCAAATATTTTACTCAAGTAAGATTAGTTACTTTGGAATGCTATAACTCAAGCCAAAAGTAGTGCACCAAAAAGCAATGGGTGAAAAAAAAAATTTTTTTTTAATCAATAATGTAAAATAGCAGATTAAAATTTAGCTCAATATAAAGAATAAAAGTAAAATATATTTTAAAAAATAAATTAAAAATAAAAATAAAATAAATAACATTAATTTAAATTTGTATATATATATATATATATATAAATAATTAATTCTAAAATTTCCAACACGCTAAAATACTTGAACTCAAAACAAATTTGCATACATTCCAAATACTGTACCATATTAGCTGTAGATCTTTAGCACATCATCTCAGAACAAAACATCTTTCTCAACTTGCCACTGGGCCTTGCAAACCAACAAGATTTGAGAATCCTTTAGAAGGATAATGCCTGGAAGGATGACTCAGTTTAGATCGTATTCGAGGATCAAAGAAAGCTGTGAGAAAAGTCTTTGAATTAAAATATACTTCATATTTGTCATTTTACATTCGTTCCAAGATATTATTCAAGAAAACATCTGTTCCAAGCTTCACAAAAAATAGGAGTCGAAAATGTGATTAACCTCTCTATTAATTACAGCATTAATATATATATATATATATATGTATGTATTTTGTGAAGCACATTGAGAAACCTTGTGTATGAAATAATATAATGCAGCCTTGCCTCGCTGTTGCATCATTTTAAATGTGTTTTTTTTGTTGTTGTTGTTGTTAATCAAACTTTACATGCCCCTTAATGCATCAAGTATAAATGCTATTGTGTATGTTTAAAAAAAAAAAACATCTGCTTTCTTCCACAGAAAGGTCAGCATATTGCTTCCTGTTTTGCATACCTCTAAATGTCACAACAGCAAAGTTCATAAACACGGTCTTTAACATACATGCTATTTAACTCCAGCTCTGCTTCAGGCCTGTACTGTACGTGTGTGAAGAATGTTCCGTAGACGACCGAACCGTGCCGCGTTGACAACGGTTTCTTTCTACCGCCTGCACAGGAAGAGGTCAGGCGGGTGGTCGGCGACCAAGAGAGATGAAGAAGCAAGTTAAAGAAAGAGGCAGGCGGACGAGGAGAGGAGAGAAATGTTGCAAGGTCCAGCAGTGAAGGTAGTGCACTTCCCCTGAGCTATGTTTACCCTTTAGCAAAGCGGGATGAGCGTGAGGGGAAAGGTTAGTGACGGTATAAGAGGGGAAGGCGCCATCCAATCCCAAATCGGAATGTCAAAAGCAAGCGGCGAGGAGATCTGCCGCCTGAAGCGAGTGCAGTCAACACCTGTGTCAAAGGTAGCCTGATCTTTGATTCGCGCCTCCGTCGAGTCACCCAGGATAAAGCTTTTATTCCATTTCCTTCTATCGCTCGCTCACGTGCTAAGAAATAAGCAATTTGCTCTCCTTGCGAGCGACGAAGACATTAATAAGAGAGTTAGTGCCGCATTAGTGCCGCGCAATCGCACGCGCTTTGATGTGCCGTGTGACAAAAAGCGCAAGGAGAAGAGAAGCCCGGCTTTCAGGACGATTCATATGAATGTTTTCTGTTACAAGTGCGCAGCGTGAAGCATGAAAGTGTCCAAGATCAACTTGAAACCAAACCGCTGTTCTGCGTTTGATTTATTAATGCGGTTAAAAAAAAAAAAAGATGATGATGAAGATGTCATTCTAAAAGGCAGAGTCGCTCTTTTGAAGGCATTTGGTAGCGAGCAGGGAAGCATCCATTTTCTATTGCACTACTCCAGGTGTGGGCAAACTACGGCCCGGGGGCCACATGCGGCCCATTACACGTTTTGATCCGGCCTGCCGAACTTGAAAAAGAGAAATGAATAAACCTTGTTAATGTTTTATTTTCTAAATACTGTGGTTTTTCAAAGATGTATATTTTGTTGTAATGCTTTTCTTCACTTTCATTTATTTATTTATTTTTTTCTCCGATGAGGTGAGGTTACCAAAACACTCCATCCAGCTCCTCCTGGTCCGGCCCTTATGTCGATTTTTAGAACCCATTGTGGCCCGCCAATCAGAAAGTCTGTCCACCCCTGCACTACTCCTTAATTACTCCTCAGCCAATCACAGACCAGCAATGTTTCACACTGGATCAAAAAATGTACAGTCTGTAAAAAGCTTAAATTATTGAGCTGAAAATGGCCTTGCAAGTGTGTCTACAATCAAATCGACGCTTTTGCGTTCTTCGGCTATTGTGGGTTTAAAAAAAGCAAGAATATATTTGAGATTTTTGAAAGGTCGCCGTGTGTCTGGATTTGTTGATTCCGCATAGCGCTGCCCTCTCACAAGTGAAGATCGAATCACAGCGCGGGTTTTGCGAGAAGGAAGAAGATCTGATTGCCGATTGCAACCGTCCATCAACTCGAAGAGCCCGTTCACTCACACAGAACAGGTGCCAGCACGGTTGGGGCCGAAGGCCTCGGACGAATAGTACACGACAGTGGTACTTTGAAATCTGCCTGGCAACACAAGCTAGCTAAATTCTGATTGGATACAATTTCTTGAATGTGAAAAATATGAAACATGTCCTGCACAAAAGCTAAAAATACACAGTTCCTTGGAACAGGATGTATGACGACAAACACTTTATGGCAGCCTGGTGGTCCAGAACAAATTGTGATCCCCCCTCCAAAAAAAAAGTTAGAAGTGAGCATTAAGAAGGATAATAACAGCATTCTTCGTTTTGACCTGGCATGTGAAGAGTGTCTTTTTAAGACCGCCTTGCATGCCATCATTACACCCACCGCGGAACCACAAGAGGCCGCCTACCCGCCTCCCTCGCCTGACAGGCCAGGAATAAACATGTTCCACCTGCCATTACGTGCTCTTCCCGACGTCTGACGGGGAACACAGACGAAGACAGATCGAGAGACCTCCTCACATTCGGCGGACCAATTGCCCTGCAGAGGCTCCTTCGGCATTTGATGCAACCATTTTTTTTTCCCCCCGAGTTCCCTGCACTTTCCTCTTTCCAGTCCACAGCATTAGACTGAAATGTACCGCCAGCGCAGTCAAGCAGCCGTCGAGGGCGCTACCTTTCCCTAAAGCACATTATTCCTACACTTGGATTCCCTGATAACATTACGGTGATGTCGGCGAGATGTCACTGAAATAGTTTATGGATATGAATTCATACCCAAAACACGCTTTGTGTCGATATTTCTTGTCAGTATTTTTATTTTCAACAACAGCCTTGATATCACTTCTTGACCGTAAGGGAGAAATAAACATTCCAAGCATGGATCCTTTCGGGGATTCCGATGACTGCTATTCATTCATGATACCACATCTGGTACAATGTATGCACACGTGCACGTGCGCGGCCAAGCGTGGCGCTGATTTCCTGGCCGCCGTTTATGACGACAGTTGTAATTTAGTTTTGTTTATTTATATTGTGAACAGCAGTCGGTTATCATGAATAACGAGAAAGTGGCGCAATGACATGAATTATATGACTGTTGTTATTTCTATTGTGTACAATGGAGAGTTATTGCCTTTAATTTCTGCCAATCAGAGGCCTAAAAAAAAAAATTGGGAAATTTGGGAAAAGATAGTCGATGGACTGATCTAGTACTCAAAACAAAATTAAAAAAAAAAAACACACACACACATATACATTATATATATATATATATATACATTATATATATATATATATATATATATTGTCTCCCCAAATGGGTAACAATTAACTCACTCATTAACGTCCGAGTAAAAAAAAAAAAAAAATATCTTTGGCGTCTTTAGCCGTCAATGGCAGTCAATGAGTTAAGTCCTCCAAAATTTTCACAGTGTTTTTTTTTCATGCAAAATAAATAAAAAGTAAGTGGGGATAAAAGGCCAAAAATGTACCAAAAAAATGACAGTTTTTTTTAGTAATAGCAGTGTTAGTTTGGACAGACGCAGAATGAAAAAGCCAGAGCCAAGTTGAGTCCCTCAGATCTCATCCAATATCCTCCCTATCAAAGGCCGCTTTGAAGTTCAGCTTCACGAAAATTGGTGTCAGGTCGGAGTTCCAGCAACCAGAAGGTCGTTTGAAGCTGCGCTGCTTCGACTACCTTTGTGTTTTAGCATGGGGCCCCTCCTCATGTTAAAGTAGCAATCAGTGTTTGGAGCGACGTCGCAACATCCAAAGTGGCTCCACTGTCATTCTCAGCTTTTTTTTTTTTTTTTTGCACCGGGGTGGAGTCGCCAATCTTGGTGCGCTTTTGGAACAAGAAGAAGCCCAGGAAAAAGTTGACAATCTAGCAACAATATATTCATCTTATGAACTGACTTGAGATGATTATGAGTGTAGCCTCAAGATAATCAATAACCTGCCTCGCCTTATGTGCTGGCAAGAAACCATTTATTTTCTCAAATGCATATATCGGGAGGTGAAATAGTCTTGTGGACAACTTTTTTCCCATTAAATAACATTTCGTTCTTCAAATACACGTCAAGTGAAAATGGAGTTAAAAAAAAATAATGCAGAAGAACCGCAAGAAGTGAGGCAGAAGATGAGGAGTCGACTGGAACACAAAGAGAACAAAGTAAGAATATCTTACTGTGTGGTCCCCAACTTTCGTTCAAACAAATCCATAATCCACAATCCGACAACCGGTGTTTAGCTGGCACTTGTAGCTAATGCTAACAGCTAGCTGCTAGCCAGTAGTAGCCACTAACGCCGGAGACTTACGTCGTGTCATACAATGACGGCGATTTAAACTAGCGCTTTGTTAGCGTCCTAAATTAGCGACTGAATATGATTAATGATCAATTAAAAGTGCGATAAAGCATGACATGTTAAAAGAGTTCATAGTTGCATTAATAAATTATATTTTTTTTTAGTCTTCTGTGTTCATAAAAGATAAAAAGCTACAAATTGTACAAATAGGTAAATAAAAAATATTTACGTCTATATTTGTTGGATGTGTGTCATTAAGGGGCGTGGCCAAGTGAGGGACATCAAGAGTTTGCCTGTGAGTGTCCCGATGTGAGTTGTGGCCTACAGCAGCTCCTCACGAGCGTTAGCGCTTTTTGTTTGTGCGTCTGACTCTTGACCTTGATACATTTTTATTCCACTTTGCTCATGCAGCGGTGTATCCGAAGCACACCTGTTACTCGAAAAAAAAATGCGTACGTTGGGGTCAAAGTAGCAGCGTATAGGGTGTGAAATGCCGCAGCTAGCTTAGCTTTTAGCTTTGCAATTTGGACCGCGATCTGAGGTCACATGATCTTGTTTTGAGCTAGATCCCAAAAAGTATGGACGCTTTTCAGATTTGTGATTCAAACAAGAGAAAAATAATTTCCCAGTTGGACTCGATTCCAAATCAAGCCCATAATACAATCCCTTGAAATAAATAAATAAATCCTTACAGCTAGGCTAACACTGAAAGGCGGCTTGCGATTGGTCAGAATTGCTTTTTTAATACTACTGGTATTTGGGATTATAAATATATATTTGTCATGGGCCAAAATGTGAGTGACTTGTTTAAAAAAAACATCCGACATGGACAGTTTGCAAAAAAAAAAAACAAACAAAAAAAAAAAACACTAGATTGAACGCTTTCACACTCGATGTGGAAGGCGAGCGCTCCAAAGAGCAAAATATGTGAAGAAAAGCAATTAAAAAAAGTCACATTTTCATAAAATGTCCCCTTAAATTCACTTTCAAGTGCCTTTTAATGTTCTAATATAACATAAGAATTCAATGGCAGACACTCCAAAACGCTTTAATTGCGCTATTTTCATTTGCGCTCTCGAATTCCATTTGTTCTCAGGACAAACGCTGGAAAGTTAATGCAATTCAAATCTCTTCCATTCTCCGCTAGCGACTACATCGACTTTATAGCCGCGTCGCATAAATGCGCTGCGCCATCTTATTCTGCCATCCGTACGGCCCTAAAGGGTAAAATTTGGATTTTATATTTTGGCATTTGCATCCACCTGGAGACGTCACATTGCGATATTCCATTCCCCCCCCCCCCCCTTCCTCCCCGCCCTCGCTAAAGTGCCGAGGCCACTATTTTGAGAGTGAAATTGCCTTGTGCCGCTCTGGATAAATAAAAAGCGACGGCGGCGCATGCATACGTCGGGCGCGGGTCAGAGAAAGAGACGTTTATTTCTGTGCGCACCCCGAGGTGAAAGCAGCTCTGCTTGTTTTTTGTTCGTCATTATCTATGTTGCAAAACACTATTTGTCTCTCGTCGTGCGATCTAACAGCCTGCACGGCGCAACAATTCAGCTGAGAGCTGATCATTTTTGTCCATTAAAAAGCGCTAAAGCACATTTTGTTGTCATCGCTTGTCGGTTTTAGTGGAAAGCCGCCCTCTTGATGCACTTTTGGCCTCTCGCCGCGAAAGCGCCGGACGTGTTCTTTCCACATGAAGCGCAGTGGGCAAAGGTCTCACAATTAGGCCAGAATTCTGCCCCGAGCGGATCAGGCACAATCCGCCCGCCCTAAAATTCTCCGAAATAGCCAATTGTCCATCTGTTTGGTGTGGTAACAAAACGTGGCGTTTATGGATCTCCATGTTAGACACGGTGCTGTCTAATTTTACGTCGAGGGTATTTGAGGTCTGTTCTGCTTAAAAGTGCAAAGCGAAACAACCAACGAGTACGGAAATGTGCCAGAGCAGGCGGCTTGGTGAAGCAGCATGCGGCTCTTTCACTAAGGTTGTTGTTCTTCTGTGAGATCTGTTCACGGCTAACATTTGTCATCTTTTTTAGAAGAATTGTTCATCTGTTGTCAAGTCAGTTGAGTTGAGTTCAATTCCACCAATACAGTTCCTTTGAGTTTTTGCTCGCAAGTCAAAGCAACCGTATCTCAAGGCGACACTAACTTGCTTGTGCTGTTCATAACGGTTTTAGGCAAGGCAAGGCGAAGCAGTTTTATTTATCGAGCACATTTCGCACACAAGGTAACTCAATGTGCTTCACACAAGCACTTTTATGATGGCTGGACTGCAAAATTGGAACAACTGAAGAAACACAGAGGGAAAAACTAACGGAAGCGCCGTCAATCTGTCACTGATAGACGGGTCGTTTTGCTAACAAATGACGAATAACGGGAAACTTCTAAAAACTCATGACTAAGCATTAACGAAGGTAAGTTTTTTTTGTGCGGCTGCAGAATCGTCACTGATTGGCTCAGTACTGACGGACCTTCTCAGTCCTTCACTGACGGAATCCCGTTTCCCTGACGACTGACGGTGAAATTTTGCAGACTGACGATGACAGATTTGGTCAGTTTGAAATAATCACCTACAGATGACAGACAAGTGGCCCGGCAAATCACGGAGCGGAAAAATCTACGGACTAAAATTCTGCTCCGAGGGCGACCGGCACAGCCCGACCTCGCCGTGAGTGTGTGCGGCCCAACAACGTCACAAAAACAAGTATGTGTGTGTGTGCGAGACGGGTGATTGCGGTGATTTGGCAGACGTTGCCTAGGCTGCGACGTCCAATCAGAGCTCTTGTTTGACCTCCTCCCGGTCATCTCCAATCAGCCAAAAGAGAACACACACACACACACACACACACACACGCACGCACGCACGTTGACAGCGACCAGCTTCGCTTTGTCCCCGATAGCCCTTGCTCGAATTTGACCACCAAATCGGCGATACCATCTTGCAAACTTATTTGTACAAAAGACAACACCTTGAAGAAAACTTTTCCCTTTTAAGTATCGTTTCATATCCTGTACGGTGAGAAACTCACACCCCCTGCGGAATTCAATTTCAATTTTGGGGAAAAAGGTGGCTCAACAAATCCAGATGTGGAGGATGTTCCGAGAATAACCAAAGAGAGTTAGCATTGAAGTTCATTCCTTGCAAGCAAGAGAGGCGATTGTACTGAGAAGATGCAAAGAATGCAGTAGGCATCGTCGGCTCACAGGAGTATTAAATTATTTACTTATAGCAGTGACATTCACACAATGCACACTTTTTTTTTTTCCAAACAAAGGCAGCAGTCCCCAAACTTTTCCGCGCGAAGATATATTCAAGGACCAAACTACAAAACAATGATTAAAAATGTCACTCACCATTGGCTCGGCTTCAACGAGCCGTGGCCGTTTGGCATATTACAACAAGTTTAATGAGCGTAACGACGGTGTTGGGTTGACGTTTGTTATTCGGGGATGATTTAAGTTGTCGTTAGCACGCAGTTCTTGTCTGCACATTAATGGACATAATTATCTCGCAATGAAGATTAACTTTGCGACTCTGCCGGTGTTTCTTGCTGCTGATATGAATAGCGGCGATTGGGGGTTAGCTTCAAGATGTTAGATTTTAGCGTCCGCAAGCGAACATTGTTCGTGAGTGAGGGGTGACGGATTATATCACCGTTTTTTTTTTTTTTTTTTTTTTTGCTAGCTTGTGGGTTTCTTAGTAGCAAAATGAGACAGCGAATATTAGCATGTTGACATACGTCATGAGTCCATCATAAACGGTTGGAACGGCAAGAATAGGGCTGGTTTGAAAAAGAAAAAAAACAAAAAAACGATAGATATATCGATTCGAATCAATTTTCCTTTTAGTCGATATCGATTCATAAAACCATATATCTATACTTTTATTAATGACTTTTTCCCCATGAATTGACATGACTTCACGTGTCAAAAGTAGCGTATCAAAACAAAATGGCGGACGCAGTGAAGAGTCAGCACCAACAAGCATGAAGGCCGATTTATTTATTTATTTTTTTGATCAGGTAATGTTCAATAAAACGTACATGATTAATCGAACTGCATTGGCTTCAATTCTTAATGCCAAAATTTAGATTTTTGCAAGTTGACCAAGTTAGAGTAAGCAGTTTGTACAAATTGCAGCACCAGTTCTTCAGAGCAATGTCAAATTGGTACGGCATGAAATCCTTGATTGAATCGAAAATTGATTAAAAAGAATCGAAAATCGAATTTAATCGAATCCGGCCCTTGGAGAGAAATCGATCACTTTTCAAAACAAAATATTTGTCAGCCTCGAAAAATAAATAAACCAGAAGGGCTGCAAGTTATTTTTTTCTTCCAACTGTGCGCCCCCCCCCCAAAGTGGCCTGCGGCTGACCTGGTGGTTGGGGAACCGCTAGCGCAAACACCATTTTTTTTTTTAGAGTCAATATTACAGTTTTTAGAAAGACAAATAAAAGTGCTTGATAGAAAGCAGACAGACAGACAGAAAAATGGATTGGCAAAAGAGCGAGCGCGAGAGACCGATAGAAGGACAGACGGGAGTGAGGCTCTTCCATCATTTTGGAAAGCATTTCACCGAAGTGCACTGCGGCGCATGGTGCAGAATAGCGGCATCCATTGTTGTCACAAGTGCTGCACATCAATTCACTTCTTTGGCCGCGTTTAAGGGGGTTCACAAAGAACGCGAGAGAGAGCGAGAAAAAAAAAAAGAATGATAAAGTGAGCAGAATTGAGCCCCAAATTGATCCGCACTCTGTTTTGTCCCCAAAGAGTTGGGGCGGCCGTAATGAAAACAACGGGACGAGCCGGCCCGCGCTGCCCATCGTCTCATCCCGCCGTCTTCTTTTGAAGGAGGAGTTTGTTTCTCAAGGTGATTGTCGGGGTGATAAGGGAGAGGGTGTTATTAAGGGTGACAGCGGAGGGGCTGAGAGGCAGCGGCTGAGTGGATAACCTTGCCTCCCGTCCTCGCCTCGCTTCCTTCCAGCGGCCCGGCTGGCCCGCGTCGCCGCTCGCTCGCTTGCCGTTTGCTTGTCTTCCTCCTCCGAGGCGGGTTCCAAACTGGAGTTTCCTTCCCGGCAGCGGGAAAACTAAACATGATTCCTGACCTTTCCTTTCCGTGTACAAGGGTAATAACCTTTTGCTGATCCACGAGGAGACCGTCACCGAGATTGTGTTCTTCTCCCAAAAAAAAAAGGAAAAGACTGTATTTTCATATTCAGAAGCAGACGCAAAGGGGAAAAGTGATAACGGCAACATTTGCGCATCATAAAATCATATCCTGCCCCAAAAAAAAAATCATGAAGCTTAAAATGTCAAAACGGTTGTTGACTTTAACTATTTTTTGATGAGTTTATCACGTGAGGCCTTCTGCTGCTTGCATCTGTGTGTGCTGATCACATTTTGTCGTTAAAGCTCGGTTTTCGGATGCATTCAGTACAAGTTGGTTTGGGATTTTTTTTTTTTTTCAGTTTTTATACAGTTAAACATAAAGTAAATGACCAGCCCGCACAACTCAGCTACTCATTTCCTGGAATTGAGCGCTACTTATACGCATGCTTCAATGACTATTTTCCTAAGGGGCTTGTGAATAGGTTAGGCTGCTCGATTATGAAAAAAGCTTAATTACGATTATTTTAGTCCTCATTGAAATCACGATTATTCGAACGATTATTTTTTGTTTGTCGGGTACAAAACGAAAAAATCGTTTAAATGTAAACAATATTAACACAAGTAAAATTTTGGACACATAATTATGCAAATTTCTTTTGGACCAAACATTGATGAAACTAGTTATTTTTAAATAGAAAAAAAAATGTGAAAATGTATAAATTAGACGATCTTTTCCTTGTATAAAGAGTGCGCTGGAGTTCGCTTGTTATACACTTATAAATTGCCATAGAAATTATTTAAATAGAGCACTCACATTTTGTACACATTGTAAAATGAGTGCTATTTTAACAATGTTTGATATAATAATCTATAGTGTATATAATAATTGTTTTGTTTTTGTTTTTTTTTGTTTTTTTTTTAACAATCATGCCAATTTTGTAATCATTTAGTGTAATAATCGTAATTGTAATCGAATTTTGATTAATTGCACAGCCCTAGAATTTGTCATCATGCCTTGTTACGTCGTAGGCCAGTTGGACATTTTTTTATTTGTATTCTGTATCAGTGTGTCCTTTTGTCTCTAAGTCTTATTTTCTCAGTTAAATTTAAAGACACTGTGAGGAGAGATTTGTTTGTTTTCACATCATTGGAAATTCAATATAGCCGTAAACATTTGGCCATTTCAATTTTCCAGATCTTTTTTTTTTTTTTTTGACTGTAGCTAAAAAGTCACGAAGACAAACATGAGTCACCCCTCCCCCTGCAAGAAAACAACAAACGCGTTCATTCAGGTGAAAGGTCATCCGCGCCAATTATGACGCGCATTTAGCTAGCTTATTTGTGTCGACATCATGACAATGCAACTTCCCTTCGGATAATTTACTTTGCGTGGCTGCTTTAGAGTGCCTCGTTGTTGCGCATGTCCCCGGAAATTCCAATTAACATCACAACGTCACACAAATCATGACGAGCATAACGTGAATTAAAATGAACAGAGAGGTCAGAAAAGTCCGCATACACCACCATTTTAAATGTTAATTTTGATTCGGTTTATCCATCTATTACCCGATCCGCTTCATGTAATAAAAATGTTTCTTAGAACATCGCCAATACAGTTAATAGCAGCCAACGACAAATAATGGAAGTCACCCGGCATTACTGAGCAGATTTCGTTCCACTTTGGATGTTTCTCTGTATGCGCTCCAAAAAAAAAAAAAAAAAAAAAAGAAAATGAAGGAGAAAGTACAAAATACCGCAGCAAACCACTTCCCAAACTCACGACATCATCACTCTGCTTTCTCTTGTTGTTCTTGGCCGTGTCAGCAAGTTTGGCGTTGGCATTATCATTAGTAGTTTGTTAGATAAGGCTAATTGATCTCCACCTCGCCGGTGTATTAGCGAATCGCGCGCGACTCCTTCCACTGACTCTGCATAACTCTTACAGCCTCAGCACAATCTGAGCCTCGGGAGCAACGCGCATCCCTGCAGAAATGATTTCATCATCCCGGCCGCTCTGTCTGCTGCTCTCCTCATTTTACATCGCCAGTACTTCACCTGCACCAACCCCCCCCCTCCCCCCCTCCTCTCGACAAGACACATGAAAGACTTGCAACTTTACTTTAACTCAAATGACTTCTCTTATGGCATCAAGTTCCTCACTCGCTCCGGGGGCTTCCGATGCAGTTGTAAAGTGCAATTTACTTTAAAGCCAATGTGGTAAATAAGAACGTAAAATGGTAAACGTGCATTTGTTTACAAGCCCAATGAGTTTGGAAGCCAATAAATAGAACGTGCTTAACATTTAAAACAACCTCGTCCGTGTTAGAAAAGTCCTGAAATAAAAAAAATAATAAAAAAAAACTGTGAGAGAGTCTGCGTTTGCACAAACATGACAATTGCCTGGCTGCTCCATTACCGTTTTTAGACCAGGTGTAAGGTCGCCAACAAATCAAAAACTCTCAAACAACATAACCACCAATCATTTTTGCATCCCCGCTTCTACCGATTATTGTCACAAGTAAACTGGAGCCAATCCCAGCTAACTTTGGACAGTCGCAGGAGTCACAGAAAGAAGTCATATAAATGAAGACATTTAATTATATTGCAAACAAAATATGCTACTAAAATAAAATAGCCTGAATCTCTTCTTTTCAGGAAAAAAAAAAAATATATAAAATATATATATATATATTCTCAGTTTACCCGTTTGATTTACTTCAAAAATATTTTGCATAGTTTGCAAAGCCAAATTGAAACCATTTCCCATATTAGCTGAACATCTTTGGCACATCATCTCAGAACAAAACGGCGAACTCAAGTTACCACTGAGCCTTTGCAAATCAACACCGGTGGAGTGTTGGTGCTTGCGGCACTCCTAAATGCATTGTATAAAATTTGGGATAATGGAGTGATGGATATACATCGTGACTAAAAGAGTTGGTTTTTGCTTGACAACAGATTAAATGTGACCAAGACAACTCATTAGGAATCACGTTTCCCAGTTAGCGTAAACGACAAACTCCGGTTTTTAGGTAGTTCCATACATCTCCACTGAAATTAGTATCATACAATAAAATGATTGGATGAAGTCGTTTTATTTGACAGAAATCTGACAGCAGCTGTGGATAGACGATAATCTGCAACATGCCAAATATCGTCCCGGCCGATAATCAGCCTTATTTTTAATATTTGTTATTTATTTATTTATTTTTTTAACTTCCAAGGCCAATAAATTAAAGGCTAGTTTATTTTTGGCTCGCTGCAGATCACATCTCTTTCTCTCTGCTGTGCTGGTGGCCCTGCCTGCAGAAGCAGATTGACCCGCCCACAGCACCATCTGATTGGTTCCTTGTCGCAGCCAATCAGCAGAATGCTGCCCGTTTGTTCTCATTGAACGAGAGCTCCGTGCGCTTTTTGTTCAACTTTTAAACCTAAGCTGTCTATTTTCTCAGATCTCAAAATGCTTTGACAATGTTGAGTAAAACGAGTAAAACCGTGACAGGAGTGGAGTGGAAAATGGAGTGAAACGACCGGAACGTTCCGGGACGTTCAGGTCAGAGTTTTATTTATCGGACTGTTCCGGTCCTGTTTGAGTCTTGTTCCCGTGAGTTTGAGAGCAAGAGGCCGCCGCCTACTTTGGTGTTGGGATTAGCTCAGCCTGATCCCGACAACCTCTGAACAAGCTCGCTCTTATTTGGAATATCTCCGTTTGTGCCCAGCCTAGCACATTGTGACTGGTAATCTATAGTTTTCTCCAGTCCAAAGGGAGAAGAACTCCTGTTCAGCATTTTGCTGCTTTTTTTTTTTTTTTTTTTTTCCCAGCCACACTTTTCTTGCTTTTATTCCAGCCCTCTATCTTTCTCAACCTCAGTGCCTCGGAACAAATTCTCTTCCTTCGCCTCTCTACTCTTGCCAATCTGTCTTTTTTTTTTTTCTTTTAACTACCCCTCTCCCTCGCCACCGGTGGGGAGATCAGTGGAGCTTAGAGGCCTTCCTGCCTGCTTCATTACTGAGCTTTGTCTCTCGAAGAAAGGAGAACGCCACTGATGTTTAATACATGGACCACTCTGTTGTCTTTTATGCCAGATAAATTCATCATCAAAAAAAAAAAAAAAACCAGAGCGCCGAACAGCAGTCGAGCATGTAGCCCCCGATGCTCTCTCAATCTTTTTTTTTTTTTTTTCCCCAGCCTCCTTGTACTCGCTCTACATTTTAACTTATTGGACCTCGCTCTGTTTCTCCCTTCTCATTCCTCCGTCACATCTCAGTGAACTCGAGAGAGAGAGAGAGAAAAAAAATTGGTCCAAAACACACAAACAATACGACGCTGCCGCTCAGCGAGCAAAAAAAAAAAAAAAAAAAGCAGCGGGGAGTTTTTAATTCCTCGCGATACGTGCGACTTCCTGTTCGCGAGCACCCCACTGGGCATGTGCGGGTTCGCATGCGAGATGTTTGTGTGGGCGGCTGAGTGGGTGGCCGGCCCGCCTGGAAAATGCCAGCGCCTGTTTGCTGGGCTGCGGCTCCGGCTGTGCTCAGCTGACGCACAACGTGCTCCTCTCTTCTCCGCACTGAACCATCCTTTGGCTCAAATCGTCATCATTTTGAATGAAATATGAGCACGGTGGATTAGAACGCTAGATAAGATTCAAATCGGTAAATTCCTTGTCGGGGTGAGGATGAACTGAGATGCTCGTCAAATATACAGCACGGCACATAACTTGTGGCGATTTCGTTTTTTTTTTTTTTTTTTTTTTATTCCAGGCTGTCAAGGACCATCAATCAAATTCGTAAGACATCTGACCCAAAGGCGGCTGAAGTTCAACATCGGGTCACCAGCTACTTTTTCTGTCTCGAAAAAGAGACCGACCGATTCGACACAAAAGATACCCGAAGAAGGCGAGCTTGGACTTTAGATTTTTAAGAATCAAAATTAGCCGGCTTTACGTGGGGACATGGTTTCCGATTAGGAACGATACAGTTGACCAAACGGAATGAAAATGCTCCATGCTACTCCAAAAACTCTCCTCTAGACGGTCAAGGATCATCATTCGATTTAAAAGACGCTAAACAGACACCTGAGAAAGGTGGCTAAAGGTAGCCGAGGTCCAGATCAGGTTGCTAGCGACTGGACACGTTCCTTGTTGACTAAAACAAAGTTAGATGCCCTTCAAAGTTCATTTCCCAATGTCAAGGCAGAGAAACTATCAATTATTCCACGTTAAAACAACCACGGGACTCTTGAAGACATCCAACTCATGACACTCCCGATCACGAACAACACAATTCATTGTTAAATTGCAGCCACGTTCCTTCGCCAAAATGTTTTCGCACGATGTTGAGCAATCGGTCAAATTGAAAGACTTTCGAAACCGGGCTTGGCTTTTATGATCGTTTTCAACCTTTATTTTCTCTGAAACCCAACTAATCTCGCTCAGTTTATTCGACATAAGATGACCGAGTTGATCAAAGTCAAAGGTACTTGTAAGTCGCGATGGGAAAATGAAGCTTCTGATTTGCTTCATGAACCAGTTGTTGTATTTTGGAGTCCACTAGATGGCACTGTTGGGTTAAATAAAAGGTTTTTAAAAAAAATGGCAAGTTGGTGTACTTTCAGCCCAATGTTGAACAGAGAGTGCCATCTAGTGGAGGCCAAAAATACTACAACCGGTTCATGAAGCAGATTTGAAGCTTCATTCACCGGCGGCCGAAGCTGATTTCTCCGGGGTGAGGACGGCGAGAACTCTGAGAACAGCCCTTCAAAAGTGAAATATCAGCGGCAGTCAGTGCCGGTCGTCAGCGCCACGTGTGATGGAAAATCAATCTAGCTCATGTCCATCTGCGAAGGAAACGGGGCGAGGCCGGTCCCTGTTGCCGCCTCGCCGCAAACAACAACAGCGCCCCTCCATGGTTGGCATCCTCAGTGACGGAAGACGTACGCGAGCGAGCATGGCGGCTCAATGTGAAACGTCTGTTGTTCTGCTAGATTAGCCGGCTGATTGGCCATTAATATTCATTTCGCAGTGTGTCTTTGTTAAGCAGCAGCAGGGGCTGACAGAGTGTTTGGAGGAATTTACTCCAGCGTACATTTTCCCTTTGATTTGGTCTCAGACGACGCATTCGGAGCGCTGTGAGGTTCAACAGTTTTTGGGGTTTTTTTTGTGTCAGATTCAGGGGAAGCCAGGGGGATCCCCACCCCCCTCCTGAATGAAAACAGCTCTGTTTGAATTAAATGTCTTGAGGTGATGAAATATTAAAGGACTTTTTTTTTTTTGTTTGATGCCCGACGACAGGCCGTTTCCGTTTAAAAAAAAAAAAAATCACTAAGCAGAGAAACATTGTGTGGTCGCTCTCGGAGACGTCCTGGAGGAGCTGAAGTCCAGCAGGTACAAAAACCACCGTGGAGAGGTCTTCCCTAACGACGTTGATCTCAACTTTCCTCCCCTTAATGAGATTAATTAGTATAACGTGACGCACTAAGGAATAGGTTGCCCCGATTGGACCAGAAGAGCAGCCCAAGGAGAGAGCGGGCCAGACTGTCTTTATCCCTGATGGGTCTCCCTCAAGTGCGCATGGGCCGGTAATTAATTAAACACTTCCTTAGTGGCGGAAAATGATACTGAAAGCCAATAGGATCAAATTACGCCCAAAAAAAAAAAAGAAAAAAAAAATCCTCCCAGGATGTATTCCTGCTGGTCATTTTTTGCCTCATCAACTCAGTCCAAAAACACACATTTACACTATTTTGAAAAGTAAAGCTACAAGGAGGTCAGGAGGAGCGGGGGGACGTCTGAATGTTGGTGTTGGCAAAATATTGTCATGAAAATGATTTTCTACTTTGATTCCTTCTCTGAACTAGTGCGCTCTTGAGTAGGATGGAGCTAGACAAAACGCAGGCTAGCGTATGTTTTAGCGTGCTCGCAGGCTAACGAAAGTATTAAGCTAGCATTTGTTTTAGCATGCTAACAGATGTTTTAAGCTAGCATCTGATTTAACGTGTATGCATGCTAATGTATGTATTTGCTAGTATGTTTTAGCGTGCTCGCAGGCTAACGAAAGTATTAAGCTAGCATAGGTTTTAGCATGTATGCATGCTAAATTATGTATTTAGATATATGTTTTAGTGCGCATGCATGCTAACGTATATTATAAGCTAGCATATGTTTTAGCGCCCAATAATGCAGAGAGACGTATTTATGTTTGAAATACATAACTAGCACCCGTAACTGAGAAGGCGCCTTTTAATACGCCTCTATGGTTGTGAAAATAGGTTGACTGCTGACTTTTTTTTTTAAATGGCCTTCAAATTTTACCACCTAGATCCTTTTACAAAATTTGGAAGTAGCAAGATTTCCTAATTGTGGAGTTCGGCGGATGCTTACTATTGGAAATAGGAAGGATTCAATTTTGGTAGAAAAATGTTTTCCTGTCACACCCATATTTGTTGGAGTGATTTTTCCAACTCTTTGACCTGCATACTTCCACAATCTAATTAAGTGTCCAAAGCGAGATTTGGGTCATTTTCCCAGTCTGCAGATCTTTACAGTCGGAAATAACTTTTGAACCGAAGCCTTCACAAAGACACTTCCCGTTTTTTTGGGGGTGAGCTTCCCAACTGAATGAGCTCGTTACCGTCGGCTATAAGATAACTCCGAGTTGATGATCCCTGCGGTGCCACTCTGACTTGCTCATTTAAGAAGATGCGCAAACGCCCCCCCCCCCCCCCCCCCTCCTCAATGGGGTCTTCACGCCAGTCGGTAAGTGGACACCGCGCTGACTGACCGTCGTGTCGTGGGAACTCTCAAAGTGGCCGCTCGTGAGCAAGTAAAGAGGCAGCTGAGTGTCATTGTTAATGTGGACACACAGCAGCACAATGGCTAAATCGATGGAGCTATAGGGGACATCAATCTTTGGCTTGTCTAATCACTCCTATTACACGCTGAGTGAAGGTAAGGAAGCGAGCAGGCAGGCAACCCAGGCAGTTTCTCTGCGAGCTTTATTGGCCTCTCCAGCAACTCTCTACCGGATTGTCCTGTCCTTTGAAGCCTTGTTTGACAGGCGGCCAAGTGCCCAGCCATCCTAATTCGCACCAAATCGGCAGAGGTTTGGAGGTAAAGCCTCAGAAGTGCATCGCGGCAGCTGCATGCGCTTGGCATCGCTTGCGCGTTTCTATCCCGCCTTTTTTTCCCCCCCACTTCCAAATTTTCTCCCTCTCTCCCTCTCTCGCTCTCTCTCGCTCTCGCTCCCCCACTTCCAAATTCTCTCTCTCTCTCTCTCTCCCCCCCACTTCCAAATTCTCTCTCTCTCTCTCTCACTCCCCCCACTTCCAAATTCTCTCTCTCTCTCTCTCTCTCGCCCTGTCTCTCTCGCTGTCTCTCTCTCAAAAACAAAACAGCAATGTTTCTCAACTTCTTGAAGGACGCCTCCTCATGTCATTAGCATATAGGCGCGCCCGGGAGTAAATACATTCCTCCAAAAAACAGGAGCGATCAAAGGCGACAGAATTAAGCCGGAGTAATGAGGATCTTGGCGAGCGCCCTGCACATTTATTGATTGTTTGCCAAGCTGTACGCACCCCCCCAAGTCCTCCTCCCTCTGCGTTGTTTACTCACATGTTTCCGACACAAACGTCACCATCTAATTCACAACGTGAATCAAACGATAACGCGCTTGGAACAAGAAGAGAAGGGTTGGGAGAGAGGAATCCACTGCCCCCGCCCCCACCCTCCTGTTTTAAATCTTTAATTGTTTATGAGCTCATTTCAGGCGCAAACGCGATGAGAATTGAGGGAATCTCTGCGGGTTTTGATGAGCGACAAATCCTAAAAAAAAAAATAAATAAATAAAAATATCCATTTTCTGTTCAGAATGCATGAAACAAGCAGCCAAAAAAAGATGACATGGATTCCATTTTGGCTCGTGTTAAATATGGATGTTGACGCTTTTTTTTTTTTCTCTTCGTCTTTTCAATTTGGTAGACAAGGATTGAGTTGCAATAGAACAGATTTCAAATCAGATTAAGTGAAGAAAAAATGTGTAACTTGATAGCAGACGAGATCAGAGGGAAAGCATGAAAGGAATTAGCCGAGAAGCGGAAAATGGGGCCAACGGAATGAACGTCAAAAATGAAAAAAATAAATAAATTAAAAAAAATAAATAAAAAAAAACAGTGCAACTCCGCCAAAGCCGAGCAATTGTAATTTGTTACCAAACTGTCAACACCCACCGCTGACATCTTCGAATTAACATATTTCCATAAATCATGACCAGGGGCGTTAATTAACTTACCGACAGCCTTTACAGTATTTGTAGAAACGCATTTTGAAATCATTCCACTGCCGCAATATTGCGTCGAAATTGAGTTTGTAAAACATTTTTAAAAAAAATACTGTCACCTCGGTCGCCCACACAACAACGTGCGGCGCTCACGCCACAATCGACTCGAATGTCCTGTTTTCAAACAAGATGCCGTAAATCTCGCTTTTCGCATTTGTCGCGTAATTGCGCTCGATTACCTCCGCGGCTCTCGCTGTCGGCCGGTTTCACCTGGATGGGGCGAGTCATCTGGAAGGGGAGGAGACAAGAAAGACCAGGTTAGGACTGTTGGATCACTCCATTCGTGTTCACTTCCTGTTGTCCGCGTTCACAACTGCTTTTAAAACACACACATCAACGTAATATTCGTTGGAGAGCATGCACGGCCGTCTTAGTGAGAGGATGAGCGAGAAGAAGCGGCATCAGGATGAGTCAGAGGATCAATCGATCGATCAAGGGGTGTGTATGTGTGTGTGTGTGTGTGACTCGTGAGCCTACGGAGAGTGTGTCTGTCTGTCTGGGAAGGATTCGATGGCGAGGAGGCTCAGTCTAATCCACTGGACCCCGATAAGAATGGCATTGGCGGGATTAGATGATTGTGTTGCCACGGCGTCAGACGCTCACACGTTCACCTGCCTCGCGTTTGCTTTGTTGGTCTTTTGGTTTTTGGGATAACATTTTGTCGGAATCTTGAGAGATAAAAACTCCAAAAATTGATTTCGTTTAAATGCCTTTAAGGACATGTTTATTAAGCAACTTTAGTGATTTACAACATGGTAAAGTTTTTATAGATCTTAGTAAATAGACAACTTAATTTGAAAAGTCAAACAAAAAGTGCACAGAGCTCAATGTTCAATGAAAACAAACATCTTTTTAAAGATAAAAAAAATAATAATAAAATACGGCGAATAGTTTTCTATAAGATGTGAGTTGTAATAGACTGACATTTATTAAAATTTCAGCAGAGTCAAAATAAAACAGCTTTTAATTCATCAGCCTCGAAAATTTAAAAAAAAAAAAAAAAAAAAAAAAAAGGCTGATGCCGATAATCAGCCCCGATAAATCGGTGTATCACTCGGCCAAATTTTGTTCCTCCCGCGCACATTTTGTCAGATTGTCATCTTGTCCCGTTCGCGAGCAGGGCTGAGAAAAAGGTCAGATTTAAAGACAGGGCAGTCCAATAAAAGCATGACATGTTCAAGGAGAAACACCATAATGGGATTTTAAAATGTCTTAATAACATGCTGATATATGGCCGAGACGCTCGGGCCTTATTCATTAAGTGCTAAATGTATCCATTTTCACCTTGAGGAAGAGAGTAACCTTCCCTCGCTGAAATTATTCCATAAATGTACCCGTCGTAAATAATAACGAGCGGCGGGTACGTCTTTGTAGGAAAACAGGGAGGGTGTTATGCTTGTGAGGGGTGCACTTTGGAGCCCCCCCCCCCACCCCCTCCCGAGCCGGATCGTCTTTCTTCCCGTTACAGAGCAAAAGAACTCGAGTTTGCGAATGCCGAGCCGAAGGGACGAGATTTCGGTGTCAAACGCGCTTGCACCCCGACAGGAGGACCTCCGAACCAGAGCAAAAAAAGACTTGAATTGCATCCACTGGAAATCTTTTAGATTCGTATTTGAAATGTCACCCGGACAAAATAAAGACGCCTCGGTGGAGCCGGTTGACTTTTTGTTCAGACGCGTGACGGAGGAGGCCCAAATCCGCCGTCGCTCTGGTTAAAATAAATAAACAAATAAAAATAAATAAATAAATAAATGAAAAATAAAAAAAAATAATAAATAAATACAAAAAAATACAAATAAATAAATAAATACATAAATAAATAAATGAAAAATAAAAAAATAAATAAATACAAATAAATAGATAAATAAAAAAATAGATAAATAAATACATAAATAAATAACATATTTCACAGATTCTTGAGATGGGAATAGTCAGATATAGCCGCCAGAAATCACAGTAGAAAAAAAAACATCCCCATGAGTTCGGTATAACAAGAAAGGTCTAAAAACATATACACCACAACAGCAAAAAAAAAAAAGAGGATTTCTATCATTTTGTGCTTCATAAACGCGCTATTTAGTGAAGCATGAACACGGCGAAAAACTTTCTTTCTCAGTTTTAAAATCCAGTCGATGCCGCAGTGCAGTTGTACTGTACACTGCCGTTCAGTTCAAACAAGGATACAGTCAAAGTTTCTTTCGCTATTTTTTTTTTTTTTTAGGTTGACTATAAAGGCTGCGTTGCAGGATCACCTTGAGGCTTGAAAGGCAAGACAAGAACACGCATGCATCCATTTTCTGTCGGATCGCCGGCTAGCTGGAGCCGAGCTAGCCCGGCCGGCTTTGGACAAGAGACGGTTGCAAGTCAATTGTAGGGCGCGTAAACTAAATAAGCATTCCGTTTTCAAGTAACCTTCATGTTTTTGCAATGAGGAAGGAAGCCAGAGTAGCTTAAAAAAAAACAAAAAAACAGCAAAAGCAAGCACAGGCAAAACATAAAAGGCAACTTCACACAGGAAGCCGAGATGTGAACCCCAAACCGAAGAAGTGTGAGGCAAGCGCGAGGTCTCACGTGCCTTCTGACACCCTATGACTTTAACTCCAATGACATGACGAATCAGACGTGTTGACATAAAAAAAAAAAAAAAAACAGCTGACTTAGCAGTTCTTGCTCATTTTCTAACAGTCTTGGTCAACTTGCAAGTTTGGAGCTCAAACTCTTTCTCTCTCGCTGCTTTCACGCCTTCGGAAAAATCTATAATTCCATATGCCTTCGTTGAGCCGCCTCATTTGCTCAGTTAAGCCTCCAGTCAGTTGAATTAAAGCTCTTAGCGGTAGCGTGCGGCTGTTTTATATGAAGGCTGAGAACGAAGCCCCTTTGGGCCAACGGGACGTAATGTAGTGTGCACACAACCGGGATTTGGGCTTCTCGCCGCTTGCTCCACTTTGAAGACGGACGGACGGACGGACGGGTCAGATAATTGTCTGGCTGAAATACCTTAAATGGATTTACAGAAAGGCCCCTTTCAATAAAGGAGTAGGTGTGATATTACAAGAATTAAGCTGTCATTTTGTGAGGGGCGGACAAAAAGAAAATAAATAAAAATAAATTCTGAGAATAGAATTGTCAGAAAAACAACAAATTCAACAAACATTTGCCTCGATTCAACCTTTTTGGTCTTTCTTGTTTCTGACTGAGAACCGATAAAGGAGCATTCTTAGCAAGCTTGTTGATTTATTTTATTGATAATATATTACGCTACGATCCATCCATCCATCCATTATGTCTACTGCTTCTCCTCTAGGCAAACAAAAGAAATAATAATTCTTAATGTCCTTAACCCATTTCAACCCGTTTCACTTGTTTCAAAAAGAAAAATAGCTTTGCATTTCATTTGACATACCTGAAGCGCACTCTTTGAAATAGAAATTATTTTGCATTACTTTAAAGGGGAAGTCACGCCCCCCAAAATGATTTGCAATTTTATCTTCTACGCGCCTTCACTGGTGTGAACATGGCATTCTGATAAATATCACGTTTGCAGTTTATGAGTTAAGTAGCAAAATCCAGCTGTTTTTAGCCATCTCTGGGAGCGGCCATTTTGTCACTCCAGTCGACTGAAAATGACATCACAGTTGCTCAGAGCTGTACGCACTATAGTATTAGATTTGATTTGATTTGTCTATATTGTAAAATTAGTAATATTTTAATATTCTTTTAATATGGTCACTGTCCTGCGAAAAACACTTATGTCGATTGTTTTCATTTTTTATTTATTTTTTATTCTGTGAATGAGTTTTCCGCGTTACGGCATCCTGTTAATGTGAAAATTAATTTAAAAAATTACAAAATTGAACATGTGTTAATCGTTTTTTGACGATTATGCAATCGTTGAGTGTAATAATCGTAATCATAATTGAATTCCGATTCATTGCACAGCCCTATCGTGAGGCCATGATTTCAAACCGAGGCAAAAGCACAACGAGAACATCACAAATGGGTGAAAGTAACCAGTAACGGCAGTACAACAAGGTCGGCAACCGATGAGGATGAGACGATGAGGCGCAGGTGGGAAGGACGTGAAGGCTGGCAGGACTGGACACGGCGAACACGCCGGCGCTGACAAGGACGAGACAGCTGCAAGTACTAATCAGACAGCAGACGAGACACGGGCTGACAACGGGGGGAGAATCACCAAAGCCCGTCACAATCAAAGCCTTTGTTCGAAAGGGACATTTGACAATTTCAAATGGGAATAGGAATGGAATGCGCCATTGCCACTGCAACAAGTCAAAAAGGAGGAGAGAAGGGAAGAAAAAAAAAATGCCGCCGAACAAGTTTCAGGTTCGGTAACGACTTCTCATAGTAAACGTGGATGGCACTTACAGTATTTGCAATAAAGTAAGCATACAATATGCATGATGTCTGCTGGCTTTCACTCAGCTTTAATACGGAGTAATGCTTGTCTTGGGATCATTAATGTATTTAGTGGGCCATCAAAGCTTATGTTGCTGCGATGCTCGCTAACGGGGGTGGGGGGGGCATAAACAGCCCCCTTCTGACTTCGCCTTCGCTGTTGATAGAATTAATAATCATTGATCCCAGAGACTGTCCTCTCATAAATCTGACGTGTTACAATAGGATGGGGGAAGCGGCCGCCGAGGGAGTCACAAAGCAATTGTTTACATTTCTGGTTTTCCTCCTCAAGAAATGTGACGGAAAGGAAAAGAATGCAAAAGCAAGATGGAATAATCGGAAGTCAACCGTAGCCGTCAAATTATTTGGAGTTCCACTTTCCAAGCCATTTCAAGCCGGACTTCTACTGCCAAATCGTTGGCGTTCGCCAGCTCGCAAAGTAAAAATATTTCACTGGCAAGTTCACAACAGTTGGTCATGCTAAAAAAATGGTTTTCATTTTTAACTCACTGAAAAACGGTCTCGGGAGAAGAATAGTCTACGTGGCATTTTTTCCGAGATCCAGATGATTTTATTCCACGCAACCGCTTGGTGAAATAAAATTCAGAAAAAGGCAACATTTTTTTTTCAGCGTGAATTTTAAGAGCAAAACCGGTTTAGGTCCACAATCGGTTAATAGTTATGCCGAAATTCTTCTGTGAGTACAATTCAACGTATTCTAATCTCGCGAAGTGTAAAATATATATGTATTTATTTTAGCAACTCTAAAACAATTCCTGTTTTGACAGGCTACTGTAGTTGATTCGATTCAAATTTCCAAAATCGATTAGATAAACAAGGGTTCGATTCGATTCGATTTTCGATTCAATCGAATTTCAATTTCAATTTCACGCAGTACCAATTTGACTTTTCGTATGGAAGGCATTCACAGATAACTGAAGCCAACAATCTTGGACGTTTTATTGGACATGACAAAGTTTTTCGTTTTCAAAATTTTCACTTTTGCGATCTTCAAAGACAAATGCGTGTAATTCACGGTAATTGAATTCATTTTAGCCGTCGTACCTAATGGGCGCATTAACGTCGACTTTCTTTAAGGCCTTTTTCCCCACGGTGGCGCATCACGCGAGACGCGCGTTTGTGTTTTTCCCTCCCCGTGTGATTTCAAATGTACCCCACGTTTGAGAAATGTGCTGGCGGCAGCAGTGTGGCGCTTCTGATAAGCGGCGCCAGTCATCGCAAAGAAGATGGCGAGCTATAAGCTTTGGGATTCCTATCACAACCAACAGGATTTAGAAGTTGAATCGCTGACTGGGAATGACACCTGCAGGCCTCCGCGTTCATAACGCCGGTGCCTGCCACCGTGGAAAGAAAGAAAGGAAGAAAACCATAAAGTTAATCATTATCCTCTGGGGTGATTGCAAAGCAGAGATTGCGTTCCGGAAAGGGCACTTTTGATACCAAAAATGTCGTGACTTTATTTGAGTAGGTGCCGCTATTTACAAACGCTGAATAGCTCCTTTCCGCAGCATAACTGTTGCTATCCATCTGTTACATGGCTTCTTCTAGTACGCCGATTAGCATTAGAAGGACGCTAAATTGCAGCTCCGTAGCGCCATTAGCGCTAGCGCGACCGTATCCCCGATTAAGACCATTAGGCCTTCTGTTGTCTGACGCTGTCCAAGTTCCTGTATTTTTTTTTTTTCTCAGAAAAGTGCTTTCAATAAAGAAGCCAGGACTCCATTTCTTGATCTAAGGCTGAACGAGACACGCTAAACTAACCACGGGTGATTTCTTTGCAAGTGAATCGTGAATCGAAATCGAATCGAGTTTGGAAATTTGAATCGATACCCAGCCCTACTGCCCACAGTCTTGTGCTCCCCTTATTTAAAAAAAAAAAAAGTCTTGTTTGATTTAGCTTCTTTGGTTGTCAATTTTCAGCGAATTGGCACGAAAACATCGACTACCAAAGCAAAAATATTTCGAACGTATGTCAAGTTCTATTTCAGAACATTTTCAGTATGAAAGATCCATAATATAACAGTAACATGAAAATGAAAAATTGTTGCATGTTTGAGTTGAAAAATTGATATCCCTTTAAATCCTCCACCAGGCCGTCGCTACGTGTTCCATGCCACGACTGAGAGCGCTCGCCACCAGCTAGCTAGTTGGCGAGCTTTTAGCGGCTCATCTGCGGTGTCGCCTGCCGGCTCAGTGTTGTCTGTGTGTGTGGTCAACTAACAAAGACGCTTCAGGGAAAGTCAACCGTTTATTAAAGACGGCAACACACGACGTTATGCAGTCTCTGACTCACACGAAACGACACACATAATTCCCCACAAAGCTTTTGTGATTTGTTGTTTGTATTACTGAAGTCTGAACGACACAAAATGCGGGACAGAACACTTGGGAAAAGCTCTTCTATAAAGTAACGTCATACAGGAAAGTCAAGTTTGGGTCTGGACCTTCTGATCTCATGTGGGCCAGAAGAGTAAAATAAATGTATTATTACTAAGTAATAGCAAAATGTCAACTCCAAATCGTTAGCTTTGTTTTTCAGTACTATGCTTTATCATCTATTTGTAGCCTAAATTATTGATGTTCATCAAATAAAGCTGAGTAAATACATTTTTAAACCACTGATCTGACTCGCCACACGAAACAAAGTCGGAACTATGAAGAAATTATTTTTGCACTTGTGCAGTGCTGCTTGGCTCCTGAAATGTGGCATCTTTTTCCTCCACGAGAGCATCAATGCTCGGTGCTGTGAGTAGCAGCACATTTAACAATGTCATTCAGAAGTTTATTTGTTCACCTTGAGCGCTACTTCGTTTTATTATTATGGCAGGTGAGCACGGTTGACTTTTGCTGCCCTCTAGTGGCTGGAGGGAGTATTTGGGCTTTGGCGCATTATTTTTTTTTTTTAATTCCTAAATTTTAATAGAATGAGCTACAGACTCGCGTTTTTTTTTTTTTAATATACACAAAAAAGTAACCCGGCCGATGAAATCATCCGGCGGGCCGCATTCAGCCCGCACGCCGTATGTTTGGCATTGCTGCTTTAAATCATTCATGGCCAGCCCAGGTAAAATTAATTTACTTTTTGACGTCTATATCCGTCAATGGCAGCGAATGAGTTAATAGTAATAGTAAAAGCTTCACTTTTGAGGCCAAACTATTAGTAGTTCTCATGCCAAATCATTTTGGTTTTGCCGGTTGCAGACATGATAAAAATAACCACAAAGACGGTCAACAGTCCTGTTCTTTTCTTTTCGGCTCCGAAAAGTTCTCCCCCCCCCAAAAAAAAAGAAGCCTGAAGTCCATCTCCTTTGCAGCCCTCTCTATTATTATCGCGGTTTCACCCTAGCGAAGAGGCCAGCTGTGTGACGGCCGCCGTCCTCATTACAGCGACAGCAGACCTCGGCTCTCATCAAGATTTCATGAAGGTGGCACCCCGTGACTCAGCACACACGGTAGCGTGTCACGGGTCTCGGAAGAGGTTGTCGTCGCGGAACGCTTTGCTGCTTCTGTGTAGTTTGATTAACTGGAAAAAAAAAAAAAAAAGAAGCTATATGCTCGTGGTGTTCGCTCGCCTCTGCATCCAGCCATAACCTGCTGCTCCATCACTCGGCTGTCTGCTTGATTATGTCTTCGTGTCTTGTGGAGTATAAGCTCTCGAGCGGCGCTACGTGACTTGTGCAGTGGACGAGTGCGTTGTGTGGGTGACAGAAACAGTGTGCAATCATGAGGGGAGGTGGTGGGGGAATCGCGCTAATGCTCAAATCCTGTTCTACTGCGCCTGTAGTGAGGGAGAGATAAGAAGAAGCCGGAAATGCGTGTTAAAGATGTGCAGGCGTCGTTTTGCGGTCTACGAGATTTGTTCAGTCCTGTGAGGGCGATCCTTTAATCATCAGATCACCAGTCGGTTACAGTGAGCCTTCTCGTTTGGTTTACGTTAAAGGCGATGAACGCGTTTTGTGATTGGATACTCGGCGCTATGCGGAATCAACACACCCGAAAGTCCCGTAAATGGCGACCGCTGGAAAATCCAAAATATATTAAATACATATTTAAAAGTGTGGCTTTAATTGCAGATACACTTGCGAGGCCATATTCAAGACGGACCTTTTGAGAGAAGCTAAGTCGTCCAACACTCATTCAGAATTGCAGAAGTGTGTTTCTGTATATTTCTCCAGCCAGGGTGTCATAAATTCTGACATTATGAGGGGGATCTATTCAAGTCGGACTCAGTAGGACTTTACTGAAGGTCGACCTGTGAAATGCACGGCCCGCCACTGTATATAAGTCGTGAGATTGTCAAATATGTCTTGTGTTAATGTGCTCTGCGGTTAGCTGGCAACATGTCGTACACTAAACTTGTCTATTTTTTTGTCATATATCAGTTGGCACCATGACGTCACCAGTTGGCACCGTGACGTCATCAGTTGGCACCGTGACGTCATCAGTTGGCACCGTGACGTCATCAGTTGGCACCGTGACGTCATCAGTTGGCACCGTGACGTCATCATTTGGCACTGTGACGTCATCAGTTGGCACTGTGACGTCATCAGTTGGCACCGTGACGTCATCAGTTGGCACCGTGACGTCATCAGTTGGCACCGTGACGTCATCAGTTGGCACCGTGACGTCATCATTTGGCACCGTGACGTCATCATTTGGCACTATGACGTCATCATTTGGCACTGTGACGTCATCATTTGGCACCGTGACGTCATCAGTCGGCACCGTGACGTCATCAGTCGGCACCGTGACGTCATCAGCCGGCACCGTGACGTCATCAGTTGGCACTATGACGTCATCATTTGGCACTATGACGTCATCATTTGGCACCGTGACGTCATCAGTCGGCACCGTGACGTCATCAGCCGGCACCGTGACGTCATCAGTTGGCACCGTGACGTCATCAGTTGGCACCGTGACGTCATCAGTTGGCACCTTGACGTCATCATTTGGCACTATGACGTCATCATTCGGCACTATGACGTCATCAGTCGGCACCATGACGTCATCAGTCGGCGCCATGACGTCATCAGTCGGCACCATGACGTCATCAGTTGGCACTATGACGTCATCATTTGGCACTATGACGTCATCAGTTGGCACTATGACATCATTTGGCACTATGACGTCATCAGTCGGCACCATGACGTCATCAGTCGGCACCGTGACGTCATCATTTGGCACCATGACGTCATCAGTCGGCACCATGACGTCATCAGCCGGCACCGTGACGTCATCAGTCGGCGCCATGACGTCATCAGTCGGCACCATGACGTCATCAGTCGGCGCTATGACGTCTTCCTCCAAAGTAAGCAGCAGAAGCTTGACTTGTGACAACTTCCCCATTGGCAGTCATGACCTCCATCTGCACACGTTTTTTAGCGACTCAGGGGTGGGGCAAAAACATTTTTTGGCACGCCTGCTTTTTTTTTCCTGCCGCCAGCCCAGAGAGATATTGACATGGCGTGTTAGTGTAATGCGTGAAGCAGTAAATCTGTGTCAACAAATGCTGGAGCAGCAGCGAGCTCCATCTTCCACACTCCTTCCTTTTCCTCCTTCCTGCACTCTGCCGGTCTGCCTCCCGCTTGCATTTCCCGACCTATCTAATGAATCTTATCTGTACCGCACAGTGGAGGCTTAAGCTTTTGGGGGGGCTCGCGACTCTCCCCGCCCTCCCCCACACACACACGCGCATACATTGACACACTCCCTCGCCGTTTGATGTGCTCGACGGTTGATTTGATTGGCGAGAAACTGTCCCGGAGATAAGGCGACCACCGAGCCGACGCGGCGCCTTCAGAGGGGGGGGCAAACGTCACGCCAATCCCAGAACGCATCACAAACGAGGGTCCGGTGAGAGCGCGGGGTGGGGTGTAATGGAAATGTTGGATATGTTCCGTGACAGAATTACAGATGTCGACTCGCGCAAAGCTTCGGTGCTTCAAGGTGCCCCCGTGTACTGACGCCATGTTTCCTCCATCTAGCGTCTTCCTTGATGTTTGCTTTGAAGATTAGGCCCCGCCTGGCTGCCGGCGAGTTGCAGCTGCCGTAATGATGTGCAATATCACACACGCGAGCACGACACAGCGAGTGCATTTGCTCGGGATCTTGAACCCTTATCATGATGTCTCAACTAAAGATGAAAAGGGCCTCCGTCAAATATCCGCTTGAACTCAAGGTGATAGGAAATGACCAAGCCCTTGCATTTAAGCACCTGCAACCCTGCGTCCTCAGTTTATTAGCTTAGCATCCGCTGTTAGCACGTACGTAATGCTAACAGCGACCTGCTAGCTAGTCGTACCGACTTGTGTGGTGTCATACAACGACGGCGTTAAGTAGCGCTTTGTTAGCGTCCTAAATCAACGACTGAATATGATTTCGGGATTGCGTTGAGCAGATGTTGGTGGCAAGAGTTTCATGTCAAAAGTGCGAGAGAGCAAGCCGAAAGGTCGGAAACGGAAGTCAAGCTAGCCGTTACGCCACCGCGAGAGACAACTTCAAAGTAAAAGCCAACAAAGGCGATTGCGTTGACATCGGGGACTCAATTTATTATTTGTTCAGCTTTATTTTGAAGTTAGCCATTCGACGTATGTACTTCGATATAAAGGAAAGCCCGGTTAAAATCACATTTCCACTCCTCGTAAGCGAATGTGTTCTTACTTGTGTTCAAGTTTCTTAAAAAAAAAAATCGCCACAGAAGCTTTGCATGAGAATAGGTTATTTCCTATGTGAACATTTGTTTAGAATAAACTGAAAATCATTTAAAAAAAAAAAAAAAAATCATTTAGCATCCCTGAATGTATTATTTTCTTTTTTTTTACTATTTTCAGTCGCATGAACGCGTAAGGAGGAAAAGCGCCAAATGCCAACCTGACTTCAGGGTGTTGGTTTCAGCCATTGTCCTGCTTTTTGCACCACCATTCAGCAAGTGCGCTCATGCAACAAAACACACTCGTATGGGCTCATTCCCGCGCGCGCGCACACACACGCACTCTCAGCGGCGTGTTTCCTTTTGCCGTCGGAGGAGCTGAGCCCAGAATGCTCCCACTGCTGTCACAGCAACTCCAGGATTGTGACAGATTACGGCCGGCTGCCCTGACCGATAGAAGCCAAGAAGTGTTGCCTGCTCACTGACTCATAATTCTTGGCGTACCTACGCCACGTTGACATTTCGTTAACGGGACCGAGACCTCCGCTAGGCATCCTTGTTTTATGCACTATGATTGCCTCGAAGCAATTTGCCAACACTTGCACTTCTTTTTTTCTTTTCTTGCTCTCCAAGCCCGTCACCCTCACCACGCTAACAACCCAGCCTCGCTCCAGGAAGTGAGAGGAGGATAGAGACGGAGGCAGCCAAGCACGTTGGATTCCCATCGCAGGGTAGTTCGACGTTGTAGGCGGCAAGAGAGAGGGAGGCAGACAAAAGTACAAAAATGCTTTTTGACAAAAAAAAAAAAAAAAAAAAGGAAGTGCAAAGGCAAGATGAGGCCACGCCCTTTGACACAATAAAGACTCGAAGGTTGAACGCAATTTCATTCCATCAGGCTGGTTGACCAACTTTTCCATCCACTTCCGATTCAAACTGAGAACTGTGAGTGAGATGCGCTGCCCTTTCTCGAAACAAATTTGAAACAGTCATCATCAATAAAAAGCTACTAATTGTAGAGCAAGCGAGGTACGAGAACCATTCGTGGTACGCGGGCTCCCTTTCGTGGTCCACAAAAGACTTACTTCCCATGTACAGTTCAGTTGTATTTAACTTTTTTAATCATTCAAGAAATGTTTGTTTTAACACTTGTACGAATTTAATTTTTATAGGCAAAACATTTTAATGTAATTATTTAAGTCATTCTTTTTTTTATAACAAATTGCTGGAATACAACATAGATAAAAGTAAAATAAGCCAAATGTAGATGAATACTAATGAGAAACACAAAAGAGAACACGCACCGAACCTAACCGAATGCTGTAAAAAGAAGTTCATCGCTGAAACTTCAAACGAATTATATTCCAACAATCCCGTTTAATGGCACATGGCCGATATGTCGTCCCGTGAGCCGCTTCAAATGAACATTTCTTAGGAGCAGCCAGGACGGAAAACATGACGGCCATTTCCCTTCTGTGTTGGCATCTTGAAAAAGCCAAAGACTGACTTGGACTTCATGCCAGAGAAGCGGACATCTCATGAGATTTGGTGACACCTAACCATCTATGACACACGGGTTATAAATTATAATAAGACCAACCATTTATTATCATACAGGAAACTGTGTGTGTGTGCGTGTGTATATGTGTGTGTGTAAGTCCATCAAAGAGGGGACTTGCATGAGGGAGCCAGAGCTCACAGGATCGACACTGGGCCAGCCTGCTCTGCCCATCTGCTCATCGCTCCGTTCCCAGCATATCAATACCCCTCACGCACACACACACACACACACACACACACACGTGCACTCGACTTCAGCCGGTTGCATCACACCTGACTATAAAGCCTGTTTATATTTCATCCAGACGTGCAGAAAACCAAATGAGGAGGACAAGCCTGCCTGACATTCACCTAAAAACTCTCGCCTCGTCGACCTTGAACCAGAGAATCCCAAAAAAAAAAAAAAAAAATCCAAACCGCTAGCCACTGCTCCTCGCGGACTGCAATGAACACACACACACACACACCCAAACAAGTGACCAAGTGAGAAGAAGAGGCACTGGAGCGGAGAGCACATTGCAAGTGTCTGTGCCAACGCCTCGGGCAGCATATTTCACTGAGAAGAGATTTGCAGATGTGGTTTGAGGAGATCATTTTCCATGTTGGGTTATGTCTGGATGATCCCGTAATAATGAAAACATTTCCGACGAAGGGAATCCAATAGGAACGCACACTGAGCTACCTTGGATGTCCAAGCCGAAGACTTTGTGTGCCCTTTGTAATCAGTGAAAGAATCATTGATTAAAGGGGAGATGACAAAAAAAATTGGGGATTTATTAGAAAAAAAAAATCGTTATGACGTGTCAACATCTGTGACAAAAATCGGATGTCATCTCGTGCATATTTGATCTAGAATTAAAAAAATAAATAAAATTAGGGGGCAAGATTGAAGTCTCCATTGACCCGTGAGGGCGCCAGAAACGCCGTCGTAAAAAAATAAAGGGCATTCTGATTCTGCTGACGATACTCCTCCACCTTGTGATTACAAACACAACTTGGACAATGAGCCACTTGCTGCTTCACCAAGTCTAAATCTCAATACATTAACCGATCTAATTGAGAAGACTTAATGCTCATTTCTGTTTCACATTTTTAAGCTATAACAGCATACAAAATGACTTGAAATATGCGTGTACGGTAAATACAAACTTTTATCAACGTTAGTAATTTCATGTGCACCCAAGTCTAAGCGCAAATAAAAATACAACAGCTTCCATGCTCGTGTAATATAGTGTATGCGAGTGCTCGAGGACGCCTCGCTCTCGTCACATGTGCTGCAGTTGGCGAATAATACAAAGAAGAGAGTGCAGACAGGCCATTAGCGCTCCCGGTACTGCCCTCGGAGCCCAAAGAATTGAGAAAAACAATCACGACCTCGCCAAACGACACGCGTATATTTACATCAAGACAAAAGGGAGTGAACCTCAAATGCCCCGCGTGTGATTTTAAGGTCGCCTTTAAGTTGTGAATGTGAGAAGAATGTGTTCAGACGATGCAGCATTAAAATGAATAAATAATAAAAGCTGAGCCAGGAAAAAAAAAAAAAAAGAAAATGGGGGGTGGGGAGGGTGGGGTGGGGGGGTTTCTGGATGTGTAGGAAGCTTGCGAGTGTGATTTAGCTTCAGTTCATGCAAAGTTCAGCCAGACTCTCTCTCCTCTTCTGTCACTTGTCTGCGTTCCCTCCTCTTGGCCTGCATGAGATGCATTTCCGTGACGCTGTAAAGTAACATCTTTGGATTTAAAAGCGCCTCGAGGAAGCTCACACATGCATGCAAAAGCTGGCCGAGTGGTGCGCAGGTGTGCAGGCGGGGTCGGAGGCTTTCTGTGAAAACGGTAGCGATTGTGTCGATTGAATTTTGGGGTCATTCTTAACTTTGGGATGATTTTTCGGATCGGTTATAATTATTGAGAAATTGAATTGAAATGTTTATGAAACGATTCATCCAGGCAGCATCAATACCACGCCGCTTTTGAAACCGGAGAGCAGAGAAGAGTTTCTCCGGTGACTTGACATTGAAAGGTAAGCAGAGCTGCGTTGACTTTTTGTGAAATGCACAGTTTAGCACAGGGTTGGGCAAACTTTTTGATTGGCGAGCCACAATAAGTTCTAAAAATTGACAGAGGAGCCGGACCAGGAGCAGATGGATGGGGTGTTTCGGTAACCTCACCTTATCGGAGAAAAAAAAAAATCCATTTAATTTTAAATGAAAGGGAACAAAAGCATCACAACAAAATATGTCTTTGACATACCACAGCATTTAGAAAATAAAACATTAACAAGGTTTATTCATTTCATTTTTCTCAAATTCAGCGGGCCGGATTAAAACGTTTAATGGGCCGCATGTGGCCCCCGGGCCGTAGTTTGCCCAGGACTGGTTTAGCATTAGCTTGCGGCGTAGCGACCATGTTTGCTTCTCGGTTCAGAGTTTGTTTTTATCTCAAGTCGGGCCTCGAAGTGCAGTGAACTCGAGCTCCGCCCACAGTTGTCATGGTAACAAACTCAGTACATTGGTAGAGCAGAGTCTCAATTGGCTCAATTGAAGGGTAAAGTGGAACGTAAATATTAACCCTAAAATTTTTGCACCAGAAGAGGTTCATTTAGTTTGACAAAAATAATTGTGTGACAGTCGCAGACGTGAAAATTTGCCCCAACAATTTTAAATAAGAATATAATTTCCGCAAAACAAATCTGTGGCTTTATCCATACAACATCTCACGTTTCATGAAACTCAAACATGTGGTCTGCACTTTCGAAAGCGCTGAACTTATCGAGCCGCGTTAGAGAGAAACAAATAAAATTAAAAAAACTTTTTAAAAAAAACGAGCGACCATCTGAAACGAAGCAGTTTTTCCTCTCCGCAAATTGGAATCCGAAAATTGCATTCCGTTCCATCGTGATGTCAATTTGAATTTCATTAATCGTTCCGCCCTCGTTAAAACGGTACTCAAGAGGGCGCACTGTATAAAACGAGAGGAAAGCGGCAAAGAAAGTGATTTTGCCTCATAGTTCATCTTCATCTCGTCTTCCTGTCCCAAAGCCCACTTCATGAAATAAGTCCTGCCGAAAATCAATGGCGGTCCGAGCCGCGTAAAGGTCAGCCATTCAGCAGCGCCGGCCTTGGCGGGCGAGCCCGGCTTGGGCTTGCACTGTGAGGCTCGGCTAAGTAGAATTAATAAGGGAAGGGGGGGGGGGGGCATTGATTATGCGGCACACCAGTCCAATTGAACGAAGCCGAGGAATCATTTGAAGGCAGGAAGTTTGGCGTGACACGGAATGAGATGCACTCCTGAGTAAAGTGTGAAGTCTCCGCCACATCACAACTTTCTACACTTCTATTTTTTTTTTTTTTTTTTTAATTTCACGGCACCTCAGGCGGCCCATTCTTCTTGTATTCCCCCCCCCCCTCCTTTTCAACTAAATCGATACAGAACCGGAGGAGACAAATCAACCAATGGTGTCGCCGTGGAAGAATCGGCGAGGGGGGGGGGGGGGTGCGTTGGTCGCATGTACCCAACTGATTGACGGTGAGGGGTGGTTTGGTGATAAACGGCAAAAAATGGCTACAAGTGAAGCTATAAGGTTAGACTGTTTGAACGGGGCGGCCTGATGAGAGCGCAAAAGGCTGGCGACGGATGAAAGGGATGAATGAAGCTCCAATGGGAGGCTCCGTGGCAGGCGAAGGCAACGGGGAGAGGAGTGGGCGGCGGCGGCGCCGATGGTGGTGGGCGGTTGCGTTTCACGGGGAAAAAAAAAAGAAATGCGACTGCGGAACGGCAGCCCTCATATATAATGTATAGCATGCTTCCATGAGAGAATTTACATATGGAGAAAAATGGAGCGGCACCGGGAAGCGTCGCATAGCCCAGCATCGCCCATGGCGGCAATTTAAATCATTCTGTTCTGTTTGTACTGTCATACGACTAATTCGCACATACCAGAGTGCTACTTTCTGTTGCTTTAAGTGGAGAAAAAAAAAAAGGACTAAATGGCTTTGTAAGTATAAGTAAACACCTTTAATTCATCATTATTCAAATACCTACGGAACAACACTTTTTTTTTTTTTTTCGCCTCCATATTGAAAGCAACCATGCTGAGTGGAAACGCAGTTATGTAATGTGGTGGAAATTTACCAACGTAGGCTGCGACACGCTATTAGTTAATAATTTTTGTCGACTTGGTGAAGCAGCATGTGGTCAAGTGTGATAAATGTTATTTTTGTCCACTTTGGTCCGAGCATTCATCATTTCTGCCTGTGGTCACACGGTGGCTTGTGTTCGGTGTCGATGAAGGGACCAATGAGCATCTTTTAAGGAGCAGCTCAGAGGCTCAGGAGTTAATTTTCGATTTGAGATATTATGATATTGTGAAGCAGCATGTGGTTCGTTAGCCGAGCCTATTCCAGTACACCTTGTTGCACGTAACTATTGACTTTGTGATCACTTTTTTTCTCATATTTGTTCAAATTGTCAGTCCGACCTGACAGGAGTGCATTACACAAAAAGATCAGTGACAAAAAAAATAAAATAAAAAAAAATTGCCCTATCCAGCCCCATCTTATGTATCTAATATGATTTTAAGGAAACCGCAGAGCATGGCTAAAAACAGCCAATTAGGGACAAAAGAGATGACGGATAAAGTGTCACTTATTTGCCGTGCTTACGAGCGCACATCACCTGTTAGCTTGAGAGTCAATAGCGTTGCTGAAACAATAGCAGAAAATCCAACAAAAGCAGAGCAAGGAAGCGGAATAAGTGACATTTCTGCTCGACGGCTACACCTCTTTAATTGACTTTAAATAAAAAAAATAAATAAATAATAATAATCATTCCATTACAAATAAAGTAAATCATGCTAACTTTGTAGCAGCCACAGCTAACGTCGGCTTGTTTACAGTGCTGATGCTAGCTTATTTGTTGAAGCCGCTCATCGGTTTTGTGTGACTACGCATTTTCATAATTCGATGCCAGTCGGAATGTTCATGTTTTGTAACATGTAAGCGACAGTCGTGGCGCTTTTCTTTCTTCGCGGGAAGGGTTAATGAAGTGAGGCTGTAATCAAATCATGCTAGCAGTTTTGAGTCCTGAATTTTATGAATTAATTTTTTTTTTTCATTTTGACTTATTTCATTCAATTAGTGTGTATTTATTTTCAGAGCAGGATTCTTCTTTTTTTTTTTTTTTGGGAATGTTCCCGTGTAGTTTCAGAATTTGTTTTATTCATTTATTTATTTATTGTTTTCTATATGGAGTATTTGTCAAAAGGAAGATTAAAAAAAAAAAAGGCACAGTGAGTATTGTGTGATGAAGTAAAGTACAATTGACAAACTGCTGTTTGTGTATCCTTCGGAATTTTCAAGTAATAAAGTAAATAAATACATTTTAATTAAATCCTGAATGCTCATGATTGAAATTAATTGAGAAAAACGAAAACAAATTTGATTTTCATTAAATAAAAATTAAATCAGTTAGTAATTTTTTGGGGGAAAAAAAATAAAATATATTGTGTCAACATCCAAATTTAAATGTTAGATACCATATTTTTTGGGTTATAAAACGCAGCCTTATAATCACAAAAATACAGTATTTAATTTCTTTTCGCATTTTTTCCTTTCCCTTGCAATAAATGAACCAAAACGACAAATCTTTGTTTCCCCGTGTCGACTATTATACCCATGCCACAAAAACAGTTCGTTCATTCCCAAAACCAAAAAAAAAAAACGAGTAAAAAGTGCATTTGAGCCTCGATCCTTAACTGACAGCAAACACCGGCGTCACGTGGCGATCGGGACGAAAAATAAATAAATAATGAAATAAATAAACATGACAAGCGGCCACTTAGCCACAGCCCGCCTTGCTGAAACCTGACAAGGGTTCTGTCTGGGCGAACTTCAACAAACGCTAAGTGACATGCCTAAGTGGGTTCAGGTTGCCCATCCGACGTAATTCAGTAAAAATACAAATGAGGCGGGTTGGGAAAACAGATCATTCGAAAGAGCAGAGAAGAGAGCGTTGGGGAAAAAAAAAAGAGACTTTCATGTCTTCTTTTTGGGCGCTTCAGACGCTTGGCTTCATGCCTCGCCGACCATGTGACACATACGCGCACAGCACGGCACCGCATAGACCGGCTGATTTCCCTCATTGGGAATCGATAACAAATAACCTTACTTTTCACTGGCCATTAATGTCGTTGTCAACCACGGCTAGCCGTCTTTATCTGCACACCGGTGACCCGTTTAACCTTGATCCCCCCACTCTCAGTCTTTGCTCCCCCCAGGTAGATTTCAAGCCGTGGGTTTGGGCCCGGCTTTTTTGGAAAGGTTCAAATTGAGCCCTATGGGAGCGCGCAAGCGTGGAGCAGCCATCTCCCATGACAGATCAATGGTAGGTCTCACCACAGGGCAGGAGGCCAGGGCCTCGCACAACCTGCTAATAGAATCCCAATGTCATTGCTGACACGACATCGCCGGGTCGGCTCGGGGTGAGCCTGAGGTATAGGACGGTGGGGCGGCCCGTTTCAAAAGAAGGAGAAAGCGCTCACAGTGGTTTGCGTTTTGTGCTGGATGAAAAATTCTCTTCTACATTGTGGAGGTCCGAAGAAAAAGCATGTTAAATGAATTACAAAATGCCGTAAAAGTTTGAACTGTAGGAGTACGTTGACTTACGACTTTATATTGTTTCGCGATGAAGCTCTTAACTGTATATCAAATCAATGTTCCGCATTGCAATTAATCTCAGTAATCTCAGTGGTACAAGCACCATTGGTTGAAAATCAGCTCCCTCTGGTGGAACATCAAAGTATTGCTGGATTAAATGTTACAACGATACACATTTTGTTTTGGTTTTTCTGTATAATGCAAAATAATACAATCTCGGGTACAGTATTAAGTTATATTTAATCTTTTAAAATTGTTTGTTTTCCAACATTTATTGAAAAAAAAAAATTAACGCGAGCTTTAAAAGGGTAGTTTGACATAGAAAAAAATACTTTGTCATTTGCTAAAACAGTCATTATGTATTGATAGTAGAATATGATCATTATTTACTGTAGAGATGTGAAGGAAAAAAAACTTGATACTTTGATACGAGAAACCAACACGCCTGAGGAAAAACAATCTGGCAGACATAAAAGGTAGGCAATCGTAAAATTCACCTTTCAAAACGGAAGTACATTTCTGCTATTCTATACGTGCTTCAAACGTCCGAGCTCAAATTTGTCTTGCAACACAAAGCAAAAACATGAAAATAAAAATCCACCAACATCACAAGGCATAAAAAGAAAAACTCATAAATTGGGGCTCTTATAGGTCAAAAAGTGGTCCAATCCGCAACTTTTTTTCCACCATCTTCAATCCCTTGCAGCTTAAACAAGCATTGTCGCATACTATTCAAAGTAAGTTTAAACATTGCAACGTGAAACACGGCACACATTAAAACATTAGGATTGGTAGCCAAATCTTGCCGAGAAATGCGTCATTTTTGTTGTTGTGCAAGATGCGTCTTGGCAGAAGCAGTTTTTTTTTTTTTTTTTGCTTCTGTGTTACTTTGTGCCAGAGGTTGGCACTTTCTCTCATTTTTAAAGGATATGTATTCTGTCCTTCCTGACTGTGCACTTTTAAGTTCACGGTCCTGAAATGAGACTTTCCTTGCTTCAAGGTTTTTATTTGGAATCATAAATGTGAATTAAATAAAGTACGTTCAACACAGCATCACTGCCATTATCATGAGCCCAACGTTGACGTCCACTAGCTTAATGCTATTAAAAAAATTGTAAAAAAAAAAAAAATGGAACGGAAATGAGCATTGCTATTGTGGTCCGTTGAAACCATTAGACAATGTAAAAATGACAGCAACATATAAAAAAATAAAACCTCAAACAATAATCAATGGAATATACAATATTCTCTCTGTTCGCTAGAAATAATTACAACTTGTACAGCTTAGCCGTTTACTGATTGTCATCTACTTCTTCACATCATCAAGGCACACCACAAGAAGAATTTACTGGACTGCGGCTTCTAGAACGACGCACCAAAAAGAACAAATTTAATGGCAATTCATCTTATTTGACTTTATACGTCATAAAAAAAATGTACATTCTAATAAACGGCATTACCAATTCACGGAAATTATGGAGGAGTGCCACAAGAGTCAAGGACGAGCCCACTACATTTTGCCATTCAGATGATGCATTTATTTATTTATTTGACAAATATCTTAATTTTGTGGTGAATTCTCTACGATTTAACGAATGAAAATCAACATTTGTTGTTGCGAACTTCAGCTATAAAAATGTAAAGATAGTTTCGGCGCGCGGAATGAGTCGCAAAGTGGACTTAATTGCGTGACGCTTCACGCCGAAGGCCGAGTCGCCCGTGCGACTCTCTTTAGTGTACTTTCTCTCCATGTAGATCCTCTGCTCCATTAAAATCCTAGCCTCTGTCTTAAACATGATGAATTAGCTTCCCTGCTTGCATTTTGCATTTTAAATTCCTTCCTTCCTTTCCACTCGAAAGTAAATTGCAATATTTCCACTGCAGTGCAAAGTGGGAAAAAAAAAAAAAACTAATTTCACATATTCCACTTATATCGCAGCTGTTAAGTCACTATAAATAGGACAGTGCACATGCACGCAGATGTATGTGTGAGTGATGAGTGCAGAGGAAAATCACGGCCACCAGAGGAAACATGTCTCGCAGAGTCTTAAGAGCTCCTGATGAAGACGAAGAGAGGATTTAGACCTTTGCATATTTTACTCCCACATTACTCTCTATGTGTTCTGTAGTCTTCTGTGGGTGTGTGTCACCTAAAAGCCAACGTGGAGGGTTCCGCTCATCTTTCACGACTTTATGCAAAAAAAAAAAAAAAAAAATGCCTTTTGGAAACTTTTGTGCTCGCAGAAAGGCGTTAAAAGGAGCAATTCAAAACAAATAAAACCTCAACCTTAACAACTTTGAACCCACAAAATATTTATCTCACTCAAACATTTTCCATGTTACGAGAATAAACGCCCGAAAGAGCTGTCTCGGTCGTTTTATGTCGCGTGAGAAAGAGGACAAATTACGACACGGCAAATATGGTCTTCTGACTAACATGGCGGCTGCTGTTGCATTGATACTAAATAATGAGTTTGCAAATATACAAATGTGGACAGTCACATGGAACAGAGCATGTCATCATGTCCAAAATAAACACACGAGCTGATCTGCCCGCTCACTGAAGGGTCGCCGATTTACAGTTTATCGTAAGGAGAAAAAAAATTTAAAAAAAAGACTATTAATAAGTGATGACATTTACTGGTCACTTAGGAAGTCGGCCCCCAAGGGACATCTCAGTGACGGCCATTCTATGTTCATTAATTAGCATGAAATTGCCGCCCGCATGACGCCCTGAACGCTTTTTCATGACTTCACCCAAACTCACTGACCCCCATTTGGGCAACGTTTATGCACAAGCGTCCATATCCATTGGATTGGCTCGCTAGCCTCACCAGTTGGGATCTTTCGCGGACAAAAATGTCCATGTCGTTTTTTTTTTATTTAAAAAAAATAAATAAAATAACCTTTCTTGGCCCTTTAAATATTCTGCATTAATAATATACCGTTTACATTTAAACTTTTCACCAATTAAAATCCTTGAAAAAAAATGTTATTTCATTTACTGGATCCCAGACTCAAAATTTTATTATTTTTTTTTTTTAAACAAAAGAACAATTTTGTGTAATCTTATTTTTCAAAAGTGGTTACAGGTTGGACTCCTGGTCAGTGCTGCAATAACCACCCAATGCCTGTCCCAAAACTGCATTTAAAGAATAAATAAATCAATAAATAAATCAATAAAAAATAAAATAAAAATAAAAAAATGAATAAATAAATAAATAAATAAATATTGTGTCAAGTCGGGCATCCAATGTAAAAATGGTGTCAAACAGATCATGGGTGAGACTCGTGGCGATTATTCGTTTCTGACAGAAGGTTCCTGCAACTTAATGGTCGATTGTCAAAAAAATTTAGATTTGATGAAGTGGAGATGGATGAGGATAGCCTCTGCGGACGGGACAATTGAGGAGAATTACATTTTAATTTCAGAATTAGAAGCTCCCTCTATTAGCGAGATAAGAAAAAAATGGAGCAGACAACTCATGGTAGTTCATTTATCGAGTAAAAGAAGCAAAAATTTAAAAATGTACGCCCAAAATGTCCAGAAAGAATTTGTAAAGGTTGTGAAACCGAGTCTTGCCTAAAGCATCAGACACAAATGCTGACTGAAAAACGTCTAAACGCTGTCTAAAAGATATTCCGGCGCAAGGCACAACAACTATTAGCTTATCGCCGTCATACAGCGGCGCCGGCGCCAAAATCATGGAGGTCACATTGCAATTCCAAATATTAAACGACAACTTGATAAGCTTGTTGACGAATCTTCCGAGTGTCAGCATTTATTTGTTGCTATCGCGGAAGTGTGCTCCTTCTGAAGTCTTTTTTGGATTGTGGATTGTCTTTTTTTTTCTTCTTTGGCGCGACTGTGATTAGGGCTGAGTATCGATTCAAATTTCCAAAAATCGATTCACAAGGGCCAGATTTGTTTCGAATTTCGATTCACTTTGATTGATTTTCGATTCAATTTAAGATTTCACGGAGTTCAAATTTGACGTGTGCGGAAGGCATTTTCAGAAGAAGCAATGATCCAATTAGTAGAAACATTAAGAATTAAAGCCAATGCAGTTCCATTAATCAAATATTTTTTCTCGGACTATGAAAAGGGAAAATCGATTCAAATCGATTTTTTAAACCCAGCCCTAACTGTGACGGAGCAAAAAAAAATCGCTTTAGCATCAAATTTCTCCACCCAACTACCTGGACGCTGGTCCAACAGTTTCTTTGGGCTCAAAAGACGGCCTGGCAACAAAAAACTAGACAAGCCAATATGCAAATAGTCGAAGAAAAATCGGTATCAAGTTCATAAGCAAGCACTGAGTGAAATCCGATCGTGTCCGTGACTTCTAATCTTGTTCACCAACTCGTATTGGCACACGCGGCGTTTTAACTACCTCCGATGAAACAGCAATTTTTGTCCCCTGTTTCGATTGAAACTGCGATCCATACAGATGTTTTTTCCATTTGCATCCTCTGCACTGTAAGCAAATTCACCACACGCACACACACAAACACATCATCATAGAAAGTCCGCCACAGCGGCACGAGACTCGCATGTGCCGACATTCATTCTCTTAATGATCGCAGAGGGTCAGCCCGTCTCTGATCCCCGTGCTGCCATGAAGCAAATAAAAGCAACACTGATCACCACCATGTCTGCTCAATGCATCAATCTGCGGTAATTAGACACGTTTTGACTCTTGATCCCATGCTGACACTTGTTCTAATGAACTCATAAGGACGGCCTGCCGCTTGGCTCACCGAGAACGAGGCAAACAACAATGCGAAATAAAGCTGCTGTAAGCACAATCCCAGCTGCTCAACGAGTGTTTTTTTTTGTGTTTTTTTTTAAATGCAGCATAGCTTTGTGTGCATAAAGTGTGCATGTTGCAGCTCGGAAAAAAAAAAGGTCGCAACTGTCACATTAGGATGATGTAGAAGCCCCGTAGCATTAATCTCTGTAAAGACTTAGTGTGATACTTAAAGCTATCGTGTGTGTGTGCATGGTTGCATGCAGGTTGAGATGCTCGTGAGGGATATTACGCAATCACATCTAGATGTTCTCTCAATCCAGTGGTGTGTGAACATATAGAAAATGACATGTCGGAGATGGGGGATGTAGAATTTTGGGAGTTTTGGGTTTGAGTTTAAGTGAAGAGGATAAGAGTGCAGTGGTTCTCAAACTATTTACACCAAGTACCAGCTAAAAAAAACATTTGAAAAAAGAAAAAAAAAAAATTCGCGGCTCTCCGAGGACCACTATAATGAACGTTAAAATACAGTAGCAAAGTCAGTCTGCGTGTTCATCTAAACCTATTCGAAAAATGGATTTAGTATTACTGTCAGCCACTAAAACATTATGCACAGTTTGATCAAAAATGTTGGGTATAAATAGAAGAAAATAAAAATGATGACTCAATTAAATGTGCATGAGAATGTACTGGATTTTTTATTTTTTTTTTTTTAATTTAATTCTGTGATTCATCAATGTACCACTAGAGGTCCTAGTACCACACTTTTGAGACTCACTGACTATTAAACAAGACGAGACTGAGGGCAGAATGAAATGGCAGCTAAGAGACTGTCAATTATAAAATTGAAGGTGATGCCTTCAGAGTTAAGGCTATGTAAGCTAGGCTCAAGTTAGCATGTGTTGGGCTGGTTTAAAAAAAAATTTTTAAAAAATCGAAAATCAAATCGATTTTTGAAATTTGAATCGATATCCAACCCTGGTCAGGAGCCCGAGTAATTTTTTATTTAATTAATATTCCCTTTATTAGTCCCACAATGGGGAAATTCGAGATTCGAACCCAGGCCTCCGAGGGAGACTGGGTCCTGAACGCGGCGCCTTAGACCACTCGGCCATCCTGCGTTTGGAAGCATCCTACTTTTGTGTAAACACCGACATGACTCTTTTCTGCCCTGTGATGTACTATACGTAAAATTCGTCTTGCAAGCCCGACACTTCATTTCTTTGAAATGCCACGCTAGTCATGTTTCTTTCCCATCCTGGATAGCCTCGGCCACTGACAGGGCCCCTTTAAATTCACCCATGCCAATTAGTCACCCTGGACTTGGTGAGGAAGAGGAAGAGGTGGTAAGGGCAGGCGGGGGGGGGGGAAAAAAAACTAAACAAAAAAAACAGCCTGACAGGCTTGATGTGGAGATGGAAATGCTGTAATTTGGAGTACTTTGGCTACTCGCTGGCGATTTTGTCTCTGCTGTCTGTCCATCCCTAAGTCTGTCCGCCGGAATAAATGGGGTCAGCGGCGTGTGATCGGCAACATTCATTTATATGTAAATGACCCGTCGCCGCGGCGGCAGTGGCGCGGAGGAAGCCGCTCGACTCGCGCACGCACGGCAGAACGACCTGCCCGGGAAAAGGAAGGCGGCCGGTCTGACTGCGCCGATTCTTTCCTTCCTCATCCTCTTTTGCAGCGCTGAGCCATGGCGGCTCTTTTTCCATTCCTTGCATCCAACACAATTATGTCCACCCAACTAATGCAGCTTACTTTTGACCCTTTTCCACTGTGCAGTACTTACTCGAGGTGACATTGGCTTTTGACGCTTTTCCACTGGTAGAAGCAGGTACCAGCTGATACTACAAGGTACCATTCCTAATCTAGCTTGTTGAGCTGATACTATACAATATGCAAAGGTATTTGTTACTCATTCACAACCAGCCGAGTAAAAAAAAAAAAATTGGATCTTTGACGTCTTTAGCCGTCAATGGCAGTGAATGATTAAGAAAAAAAAATACCTTTTATTTTTGCAGGTAATTTTAGAGACCAGAAGGGGGGCTTTTATTACAAAAGAAACATTTTTGGGGCGGATATAATCAACTGTTTTTATTTCTAAAATTCAAACAAAATACATTTTTCTGAATGGGTTGTATTTTCTTTTAGCTAAGCAAAATTGATTAAAAAAATGTTTGTCCCAATTGTAAAGCAATTTTGAGAACATTTGTCATGCAGATCTCAAAAGTTGAAATTAAAACCCAGGACTCTAACATGAAAACAAAAGAAAAAAATTATTTTATATTATGTAAATAAACATTTAAGATAAGAAGCCACTCCTTTTGCTGACCTTATGCCATAACGCAGGGGTGGGCAAACCTTTTCATTGGTGGGCCACAATGGTTTCTAAAATTTGACAGAGGAGCCGGACCAGGAGCAGATGGATGGGGTGTTTTGGTAACCTCACCTCATCGCAGAAAAAAAAAATACATTTAATTTAAAATGAAAACAAAAGCATTACAACAAAATATCTGTCTTTGACACACCACAGTATGTAGAAAATAAAAAATGAACGAGGTTTATTCATATCATTTTTTTCAAGTACGACGGGCCGGATTAAAACGTTTAAAGGGCCGCGTGTGGCCCCCGGGCCGCAGTTTGCCCACACCTGCCATAACGGACCTGAATTCATTTCTTTTTCTGTTCTCCTCTCTAACATGGTTCCACCCAGACGACCGTGACAAGCGTATTCTTTCATCCCAAGCACTTAAACGGTTACGCGCCAATCTCAGGTTAGCTAAGCAATTAGCATGGCGTTTCCGTCTTTCCTTGTCATCCTTTTTGGGAGAACGATACTTGTCATTACAGACTTAGGAGTGAATCCGCAACAAGCTTAGCCGCACAATTAGCCAAACGACGCTAGTTGCTAGCTGCAGCTTGCCTCGACCACTGACTACACGCGCATGCGTCCAGCCTACCAAATCTTTTTGGGAGCGTCTCATTGGTTGATTCTCAATTTGGCTTTTCAATATTTTGATGAAGCAAATATCTTCTCTCTGGACACGGCAGTCTCGGATAAGCTGACGTGCTCTAAATTCATGCTTCCCTCAGTCTCCTCTAATGTATAAAAGATACGTTAATAATGGAACATCGATTCAAAAAAGATACGTTAATAATGGAACATCGATTCAAATTGACGTGATTGCGCTGCCCTCATTCTGTAAACTGGAATATTACGTGAATGCTCCACTTGCAACTTTGATGAAGCTGCCTTTTTTTTTTTTTTTCACGAAGAACACATGCTAACGATCGAGTAGCAAATTTCTTTCAAAATCCCAAAACATTTATTGCATAAGTTGGCAAACTGCACTTTTGTTTTTTTTCACGCAACCATGAACATTGCTGTTGATCAACTCATTGTTCAATCAGATAATTGCTTCAGCGCTTCAGGGGACCGCTTCCACGCAATCAATCATAATTAGCATTCTCATGCACATTCTATAAATATCGAGCACAATGTTGATATTATTAAAACCCGATCCATAGGAGAAAACCTCAGCAGTTCTAAAGTTTCCACCGACGGAGTGACTCGGTATAAAACAAAACCTTTAACGGGAGAGCAGCCGCGAGGTTGACTCACTTCATTATGAAGTCATTTTGCTGATATAGAAGCGAGGACCTGTACAGTAAATTCCTGCCTGCTGGTGACACCGGAGATAATTACACTTCCATAAATAATAGAGCACGCCTTGCCCACTTCCTACGTGGCTCTCTTAATGAGATTAATATGTGGAGAATGTGACGGGTATATTGTGTATGTATATTTAAATGCACAGTGAAGAATGAAATGAGAATAGGGCATGTTTATGATGAAAACCTTCTGCTGTGATCGGTCATATATTTCAATACGGAGCAGAGCGAAGGTCAAATAACGTTAAAGTAATGTTGAGGAGTAATACAGAGAGTAAAGTTTTCGCCTACGGCATGCCAACTCTGGATGTCTTACTTAAGCATTTTAGAATATAGTTTGGATATTATTGTACAGTCCCTCTAAAAAATGAATAAATAAATAAAAATAAATAAATAAATAAATAAATAAAAATAAAATAAATAAATAAACTAAATAAATAAATAAAAATAAAAGAAATAAATAAAAAGAAATAAATAAAAAGAAATAAATAAATATAAATAAATAAAAATAAATAAAAATAAATAAATAAATAAAAATAAATTAAAAATAAAAGAAATAAATAAACTAAATCAATAAATAAATAAATATAAATAAATAAATAAAAAAGCATGCTTTACAGTTAAAGACTTCAATGTGGCAATTTTAAAAAGGTCTTGTTGTGAAAGGAATGAACGTCGGTATGCATGTAAAAACCTTCCCGCATCTTCTTTCGCTTTCTGTGTTCGTGTCCATTTACAGCAGTCCATGTGTATTTACGACAGCGCCTTAAATTACGAATCACAACTGAGAGGGAGCGCATCAACAAAGGGAGAAAAAAAAAAAAAAAAGGATAAAGAAAGCCCATTATTTCTCGGTGATACTTTAAGTATGGGTCAATGTAACCACATAAACAAAGGCTGTAAAAGTACAAGACAAGATCTCAATCGATCGGCGGCAAGCGTCGGCTTCTGAAGGCTTCCAAAATAGAGCAATTTGAGAAAATGCCAGAGAACACTGCAATATTTAGCCTCATGCTAAGATAACTGCGTCATTCGCCTAAAATGGTTCTATATCAAGACTGGTTGCTTTTCCAAATTTGGGTACTTCCCATTTTATCGCAATATTGTCATTTTGTTTCAAACAGAAATAGATTGAAAAGCAAGTAAAAAATAGATTCCGTTTCCCCCCCCCCCCAGATTGAAGTAAAAGTGAGATGAATTCAAATGACCACCTAGCGAGAATTCAATTTAAAATCATGCCGATATAATTTGCATTTGCATTTAAATACAAACATTTGATGTTCGGAAAAATGGACGCCTAGAGCATAGTTTGCTATAAAATAAAGTAATGACGTACAATGCAATTAAAGCAAATTTAAGAACTAAACATTTTTTGCCCCATTTTTTTTATTTTTTTCGCTCAAGTCAACAGACATCGTGCTGCTCCTTCTGGTGAGTGCACCTTGGCCACATGGGGGCAGTATAATACACAAAGACAACGCAAGGAAGCCGTCCCAGCCCTTCAGTCAGCTGCAGCAATTGGTTCTTCGCAGAAGATAAAGAATATATGCACATATTATCCCGTTATATTATCGGTCTACACATGCTCGAGTTGCACTCAAAGCAAATATCAGCCAAACAGCGGGTCAGTCGTATCATCTGCATGTGACTCCGATCATAAAGTATGTAGCAGCTCTTTTACGTTTTTATATTCTCAATAACCGTAATCAAATCTAATATCAGCGTTAAGTTTTCTTTAAGTTCTATTGCATGCCATAAGCAAAATAAGGAACTTTCTGTCGGTAGTTCAAACCACTCTCGTCTCATAATAATGACATACGATTGCAAATAGTTCATCTGCAGGTACGGTATGTTAGGTGTTCTTTTACTGGGCTTGGTGTGTGTAGTGTGTGATAGTAAAGTCATCAATAAGTGCTAAAAGGGTCATAAAGGGTTAGCATCAGGAGGATGCACCATAGCATGAAGAACCATCGTGCAACTGCTGACTTTATAAAAGTGTAATAGTAACACGCGCGCACGTGTGTGTGCACATACACACACACACACACACACACACACACACACACAGCATTACATTACAATTTGTATTGTTTCTACTGTGCTTTCCAACTGTCGGGGCAATAAAATCACATCACATTGGAGCTGCGGCTCGTAAATGTGATTTGTTTACACACAAACAGGCGAAAAATACAGGATGGGTCCAAACCATGCAGTTTTGTGGCCATTTTCATGAACAGCGAAATTCTGGAACAGCCTCTGGGATTGTTAAGAGAAGACAGAGCACAGAACATATTTACAGTATGAGTTGATAACTGGTTGCTCAAGTGCAGCCATCTTTTCAGTGCCAGTCTATCTATTTTTAGGAAAAGAAAATGAACGAAATAACTCCAACCAGAAAACGTTTTCGTTAACCCACTAAAATAAAAACTAAAATGATTTAGAAAAACAAAAATGCTTTTAAAAGCATGTCTTTCGAAAGCAACCGCATGGACGTGTCCGGGAAGAAGAAAAGGTCCAACTGCCATCTGGGAGTTGGAGTCCTCTTAATGTTTGTCGTACAGAAGTGACATCATCAAGCAGCATCCAATTAAAAAAGAGCCAGCAAATCCTCAGACGAGTTCGTGCGCGGCAATTTGTGTGGCTCGTGACAATGCCCGCATCTAATTTTAAAAGCGGTATGCAAGAAACATATTGTATCTGGAGACTGTTAAAACGGTAACCCTGTATTATCCAAATGTTTTTTTTTTTTTTTTTTTAAATCCTTAACTCATGCAAAACACTTTTTTTAAAACAAAAACTAATACTAAAACTAACTAAAACTACGTGTTTTTGAAAAAAAACTAAAACTAATCAAATCTAACAAACTCGCCTAGGAAACTAATTAAAACAAATTACATTTAAAAAACAAAATTCCAAAAATTAAAACTCCAAAACTATAAGAACTCTGGATCTACAGACAACAACTAATAAACCTGAATGTGTATTTCTTCCAGTTCTTACAAAAAAAAAAAAAAGGAAATCCCATACTCTGCTGCTCCATCATTGGACGGCAGCGTGCCTCGCTTCACTGCACCAACGGGTTCGGTACTCCACAAAATAAGGTTTTGTATTTTGGTCCCTTTCACAATGAAATAACACACACATGTCCCTATTGAGGGAGTTCTTTCGGGAAGTTCTATCGATTGCCTGTAATCACATTGTCTGGCTTTGGGAGGGAAATAAAACAAAGTGTGTGTGTGTGTGTGGGGGTGGGGGGGGATTCTAAGTAGAATTTCAGAGGAAGCAGCTGGAAATGTGATTCGATTCCGACGCCCACAGCCAGTGTTGCTCATGTGTGGATTGAGACAATCTCACCTTGATTTCTTCATTTAATAACCTTGACCAAAACAAATCTGCATCCCCACTCCGGGTGCCGCAAAGCGTGGATAATGGGCCCGGAGTGCGAGCGGACGCGCGCATGTACCTACACAGGCTGCCGGACTGCCGGAGCATACTAATAATGTACAGTGCATGCACGCAGCCTGTAGGCTGATACATAAAGCGGAGCCACTCTTTAATGAGCGGCCTAATGGGCACAGTGAGATACAACAAAGCTTGTCTGGGTGCATTGTTTGTTGTGAGGTGTTCACAAAAAAAAAAAAAAAAAATCCTTGGCACGACAACCTCTAATGATTAGCATGAATGAATAAGATATCAGGTTTGTTTTGTTGAAATTAAATCTTCCCTCGGCCACCGGTGCGCCATCTTAGACTGAAGAACTCATTAGTTCTGAAACAATTGCTGCTTAACTCATTCACTACCAGCCAAGTAAAAAAAAAAAAAAAAAAAAGGATCTTGGACGTCTTTAGCCGTCAATGGTAAAAGAGAATTCCAGAATGTTCATTTGAAACAAACATAGCCAAGCCTTTGGCATGCTAGCCTAAATGCTTATATGTGAAAAGAATTTAGATCACAGGTGTCAAACTCAAGTCCCGGGGGCCAGGTCTGGCCCGTGACCTCATTTTATGTGGCCCGCGAAGGGCAAATCATGTGCGTCAACTTCTTGCTTCCAGCACACACTTAAATCAACAATGCACACAAGTCCATCTCTCTATTTTCTGACCTAACCAAGCATTGGGTAAAAGATACATTACATCATGGATTGGTCACCAGCCAATCACAGGAGACATGTAAACAATAGCCAACTACGAAGTTGTCCAACCAGAGACTCAAACTCACATCTCCTGCCTGTATTAGGCGGGGCAACGACTGCGCCACCTGCTTGATTTTAAAGAGACCATCTTTTAATTACGACGAAGGAAAGCCAAATGAATCAAATTGATTAGAATCTGGCAGACGGTGAGGAATCGATTCATTATATCGTCATGCAACTGAGGCAAAAACGGAGTGCGGCCAGCAGAGGCGCTGTTGCTTCAGCCTGAAGAGATTTACGGTGGAAAGTTGAACAAGGGACGTTAAGAGACATCCACGCAACTCCTCTGGGAAGCATTCGTCTGCATTTGGATGTAAACGGCCAGGCACGACATTCAGAGAGCAACGTCTTTTAAAAAAAAAAAAGCAATTATTGATTTATTCATGTCAAATGACTAATCCCACCGTACAAGTTAAATTTTGTCTGAAAGTCAAAGCAACTAAAGAAAAAGCCTCAAACTTCAAAAATAATTATAGCGACATAATGCGTGTGCCACCGTAAACATCCAATTACGGGGGGCGCACTGACGACAACACGGGAGTCGGAAGGATCTATCGGATGTCATGCTGGCAATTGAAGCGATTTCCGCCTCCTGGCCATTGCAGGTAATCGGTAGCATCTCTGCTCTTGACATTGTGTACCGGTAAATATATGTGGAGTGAAGGAGCGGGCTATGCGGAGGTCCCCAAAGAGCGACTAAATTGAGGGCCGCGTCTTCATCTCGCCGGCTGGCTGCCGACCTTGCTGAGCGTCTCCGCGGGCTCCGTGACTGCCTAATGAAGATTTCAGGGCCGAGCAAACAAATTCGAATAAATAGCCGTGCAGCGACGAAAAAAAAAAGAAGTGATCGCGCGCAGTGTACAAATGAAGAACGAGTCGTCCTGCCGGCTTTTACTAAACAAATACCATGCACGAAGGTACAGTCTGCTGATTTTATGAATATTACAGGCATTAGTTCGAATCAGCTCGGGATCATTGGTGGATGTGTCCTTAAAAAAAAAAAGAAAAAAAAACTGTGACTTAGCTAGTTTTGTCAATAAAGATAACCTGACATTTATTTGTGTTTGTTTGTGAGCAGATTGTGTTTTAAATTTTGGATTCTGGGTTGCAGAGAGCAAACAAAGAAAAAAAAGATTTCGCCATCGCATTCAAGTGGCCGACACTGTGCTAAAGCTAATGGAAACAAGATTGCCGTCTTGGTAAAGGTAAAAATAAATAAATAAATAAAAATAATAAGTAAAAGCTCCCCGCTGACGCGGAGTGTGACATAGTACGTCTTGGAGCTGATTGGCTGCTGCGACGCGATGCACAAAGAAAGTAAAAAGAAAATTTTTCAACCGCGCCGAAAAGCCGAACGGGCGAATTTTAGGTGCTTCGTTCCACGTCCCACCGCTCCAAACGCATCATTCGCGTCGCCCCGCACGCCACGCCGCCGGCTCGCGCAAACTCCATCGACTTCAATTCAATCGCGCAGCCGGTGTGAATTTAGCATTACGGGTAACAGAACATTCCGAAATACCCTCAACTAGTCGACCACCTGCTTCTTTATCTCGTTTAGCGAAAAAAAGAAAACAGTCTTTTCAAGTCAAAATTTTCATATCAGTAAAATATTCATCGTCAAACAAAAATAAATAAATAAATCAATTTTTTTTTCTATTAATTGTGATCGTGACTGTCATTGTATAGCCGCAAGTGTTTTGCTTTGGAGTTGTCACGTCTGACCTTTAGCGCCATCCTAAAGTTAGCTAGGTGAAGTTGTCTTACTCTCTCCCTTAAAGAGGAGTGACATTTAATAGTCCCCACGGGTCAACGAGGCTAACAAACACCAAATACGAGCTGCCAGATGCCTATAAAAAAAAAAAAAAATCTCACCTTGTGCAACTAGCTGATAGAGATAGCGTTGTTTTGTAGAAATAACTGCAAATGTCACTTTTTCTTCTGTCCTCCTTAAACTCCCTATTTTCTTACGTTGCTCCAATTCTCATTTTTCCTCCCTCGTGGGCTTGGGCATTCGTCGACTGCGACCTGTCCTTTCTCTGCTCCCCGCCAATTAAACGCAAGCAACAGGGAGGCAGAGATATGGAGGGACGGAAAAGAGGAGTGATGGCCCAAGGCGTGCCACGCTTCTCCCGGCAGACAGACCCCGATGCCATTGGCCAATGTAACACATCCGTCGTCTCTGGAGTTTTAAATGATTCAAACATTTGCCCTTCGCTGTTCCTGTGGTGGGCATAAAGATGTTTCATGTCTGCTCTTGCTGGGGCCTCACTGTCACTCAGCCTCCTCGCTTCGTTTTCATCAGAGGCTTGTTCCTTTTTTGTTTTGAGCCGTTTGTCCATCTATTTTCTATGGCGATTATTCTCATCAAGGTCATCGGTAACTGAAGGCTAGTCCGGTTGGAGATAAACTCTAGATTGGTTGCCAGCCAATCACACGGCATATACGGATAAAAAAAAAAAAAGCATTTGTTAATGTTAATCATCGTTTATTTAAAAGGTCGACATTTCACTTGGTTAATTAAAGTAACCGTCAACTGCTGGATTGGTCATAAAAAAACTGATTGGCTAGATTAGCTAGTTGGATGATGACAGTCATTCGTCTTTCCTTCTTTGCTTCATTCATTTGTTCATTTTCGGTTTGGGCCGTTCCGACGGTGGGAATAATAATTTCAAGAGACCTACAGCAGAATCTAAAGTTACAAATTGAATTTGTTTATTTGACCCCGTTAACAAACCGAGGTATTGTTCCCCATTGAAAAATAATTCAAATGAGATTAATCCAATCCAGCTTCATAAATTGACCTCATTTTGATCTTTGTGTGGTAAAAATTAAATGCGGTCCATTGTAGATATGGGGAAAAAAAAGAAATTAAGATGATGAAGCAATAGTAGATTCACTAGCAAATCCATGCGCAGCATCTCTTTCAATGCAGTCATGTTTATGTTATGTGGCAGCCATTTTCAGCCCAAAAAAATAAAATAAAATAAGGCTACCTTAAGGTCAGAGCAAATGATGTGGATATGGCACCGGAAAAAGAAAAATGTTTTGAAGCATTCATAATGGCGAAATAGATGGTTGTTAGCCGGTCGGTTAGCTAGCTAGCTAGCTAGCAAGCGTTCAGTTTGGAGGTCCGGTCAGTTTGTCAGTCTACCAATTCATTCAATCCTTTTCTATGTAAATTAGAAAATTAAGACTTGTTTGATTTATCTTGTCAGGTCTTCCAGCTCATCCAACCTTTAATTCATTTGGTTGTTGACAAAAACTACTCAATCAGATTTTTGAGTTCCTCATTTTTTGGCGAATATTCCAAGATTAATCATTTTTGCCAAGTCTGAGGCATATTCACCAAGTTGGTATCTATTAATTTGTTTTTGATGCCATCGGGACCATTCACATAAAGGACAGGCAGTAAGTTTGTTGTTAGTTTCAGAATAGTATTACAATAAAACACCATCATAACCTACTTAGTTTATTAGCTAAAAAAAAAACGGGCTTGTGTACTACGTTAGATGTATCATTTTTCGCACCAAATGCAATTTAAAAATATAATTGAAAAAAAAAATGTCTAAAGCACTGAACAACTTGACATGTAGTCTCACTCAATCCATCCATCAGAGATAATTTAAAGAGGTTGGCTTGAAAATGTCCAGTAGGCAAGTGGAAAAAAAACAATTTGATCTGATCTCACATTTGAGCTCAAGTACCTTGGCCACATTGTGCTGGATAGCTTTCAAAATCAATAGAGTGCTCCGTTTAAAAGACACTCAGTTGACAAGTTTGACTAGTGTTGATTGAGAAACTTTAGCGATGTTAATTCAGGTGGGAAAAAAAAACTCAATAAAAAAAAAAAAACAACTCAACTTTGCCTCTCGAGTCGTATAGTGCACAGAAAGGTGCCGAACACTCCCGCAAGTCTCCCCAATGACTGACAAACTGAGAGCATTTAAACTGGTCGTAAATACATGATTACAAAGTCCGAGGTCGAGCACAGCCGAGCTGAGCTCAACCGGGTTCGACTTGTCCCTCATTCGAAGTCGGCTTTTCGTGAGGGACTCGCTCAGCCTCGGCGGAACGTGCCTGGCAGAGCCTGCGCCTCATTAGGGATGCGGAGAGGCTCGCTCTCCCCGTCACCTGTGAGCTTTTTATATCTAGCATAATCTCTTAGTAGATATTTCTTACATCCAATAATGAGCACGTTATTACTCCATACAACAGGGGGAGGGGGTGGGGTGGAAGTGGAGCATGGAAGGACCCAGGAAAGGAAGATTGAGGATTCATTTTAATGTGAACGAGCTAGTAAAAACATGATTTTTTTTTTTTTCCCGTACTCACGCTAATGCGACCACATCTTGCATTCTGCCAGGAGAACTTTTCATAATGGTTTTAAACAACAGGCGCCAGCGTACTCCCGGGTGGCAGATAAGTCATTGAGTACGGCTGAGCTAAAATGAAATAATGACTAAAAATGTGTTGTTTTTCATTTCCTTGTAAAAAAAAAAAAGGAAAAAAAAAAATCCAAACGCATCGAGTAGAATCGAGATCAATCAGATGGAGAAGGATGATGTCAAAGTAAAGAGACGATTGCAAGACTACCAGGTGGCAGAGCAGCCATTTAAACAAATTCAAACTTCCATCATCGGGTTTGTGAAGGACATTTTTTTAAATAAATGCTTTGGTTGGGTTGTCTTTGAGCAGGTGTGGGCAAACTACGGCCCGGGGGCCACATGCGGCCCGTTAAACGTTTTAATCCGGCCCGCTGAGCTTGAAAAAAATGAAAGGAATAAACCTTGTTAATGATTTAATTTCTAAGAACTGTGGTTTTTCAAAAACATATTATTGTAATGCTTTTGTTCACTTTCATTCAAAATTTTATGTATTTTTGTTCTCCGATGAGATGAGATTACTAAAACGCTCCATCCATCTGCTCCTGGTCCGGCCCCTCTGTCAAATTTTTAGAACCCATTGCGGCCCGCCAATTAAAAAGTTTGCCCACCCCAGTCTTTGAGCAATGTAGCAAAATGTGCTAGCTAACGTTAGCGCTACAGCAAGCTATCAAGGGCCGAGCAACAGAAAACTTTAAGAATTACGGGGAGCATCGAATCTCCTTTTGAGGCCATTCACATCTTTTTGACTGAAACTTTACACATTCAACCTGGTAATAGATAAATCTAAAATGATTATTTCAGTTATGAGCCGATTTCTCAGTCGCCGTGCCAAATGGTCAAATGTCATCGGCGTTATGAATTTGTGGCGCTGAGAGGCGGCTGGAAGGGGAGTACACGGAGGGAAGAATGGCTAATAAATAGGTAAATAAGTGCATAGATAAACCGACGGCTGAAGCGCTAGAAGAGGAGCCATCCGTCTCGCCCTGCTTCTTGTCGCCCTGTTGTCTGCATTGATTGATGCCAAGGGAGGAGGATCAAAGGCTGCCATTGGCCGGCAAGATGGGGAGATAGCGAGGGCGGTAGAGAAGCGAAAGCGAGGCGATGGACGGACGAGAGAGCGGACGGGTTATTGCCCGCGGGTGTTCAGCTCCGTCTTCTTCCGGCAAAATGAAAGCGCTAAGTCCTACAACACAGGCGTTACAGTAAATGCCACATTTAAATAAAATGTCGGACATGCTTTGGTCAAAATACCCCAAGGATCAAGAACTACAGCCTTCGTTACGTGCAGACAGCAGCAGCTTTGTCCCATCTCGTGCAATTGAGCCACTGCTCAGAAATGCAACTTTTGCAAGAAAGACTACCTCTGGTTGGTTTGATTTTAAATTGTCATGGGACACAATATTGTGAAAGATCAATCCTAAAATTGGGCATCAAATAAACAAACGGCTTTGAAAATGGCTGGCAATGGATGAGTTAAAAATCAGAAGAAAAAAAAAAAAAAAAAAAACTCGGTGTGCGGGCAACTATTACTTCACAATCCAGCCAAAATGGGCTCGCTTCCTCGGTTGCATCATTTTCCACTTATTGGGTTAGCAGACACCGCAAAGACCCACATGCAGTATACGCATACAAGCAATTAAAAAGTCTCTCTTCCATAATATGTCCCTGTTAAGACATGCAGAGTTAAAGGTAGTCCCCCAACCTCCCTCTTTTCTGCCATTCGCCCTCTCTCCTCCACATCCCATCCTCAAGAGGGGGGAGCACAGCCAAGCACCATTAATCTCCCATCTAATAACACTGGTAATGTTACACATTATTGGAAAGAGATGGGCAAAATGAACCAATAAGTTACGTGCTATGAGTACGCCAACGCCCCTCCTCCTTAGCACTCGCTTCAATCCCAAGGACATTTCAGGGAAAAAAAAAAGAATCAAGATAGAGGGAGCGCTGTTTTTTAAAGATAAATAATCAAATAAAAAGTAAGCAATGAGAGGTATTTCCTGCTATCGACTTCTCGGCTAGGAACATGCATAGATTCCTGTATGTGGAAGATAAGTGTCTTTGATAAAGTAGGTTAGCATTGATTAATCCATGAATTCTCAGCAGTGTGGACTTCAAGTTAATGAGTACACTTTTCTATCTCAGCCCCCCCCCCCACAACAATCTCTCACGACACCCGTTTACCACACAGCCCGGGGAGCCCGCGGTGGTGCTCGCACACGCACACCGACACACGCAAGCCCCTCCCTCCCCAGCCTATAGCCTTTCATTCCTGATGTCTGTTATTTTGGGCAAAGATGGCCAAATCAATGAAGTTGACATTTGTTACTGTGAAGGATTCACAATGCAATCACGGCATAAAAGCCAGTAGGGGGGCCTCTGAGGCGCATATAGACGGGGTGGAAAGGTCGCAGCTAATCTAAAGGGAACAGGAGTTATTTATTCATACGCGCTAGAATAAAAGGAAGATGGCAGACGATCTATATGCACTGGCGGCCCCCGCACCCCCCATGCCCCACCCCATCCCGAGGGAAAACATAGACAGGCCAGCAAAGTATGTGCGCCCTCCAAAAAGTCAAAAGTGCAACAAACACCACAATCCCTACAATGACGAGCAGAGCTGGGCACTTGACCCTTTTTTGCCAGTCAGTCCCTTGTCCTCCGGTTGCGATCTCTGTACTGTTCCGGCCTCGACGCTCCGACCTTATTCATAAAAATTGTCGGCGCCAGACCCTGTTATGACCCCAAGTCAGGAAAAAAAAAAAAAAAAAAAAAGTTTGTCCATGATGCCATTGTGCGAGAGATGCTAACAACAGACGTTTATTTAAACATTATTAGCAGTCTAATTTACGATTTAAATTGGCTGACCTTATTTTCGTCTTATTCATTTTCTTCTCATTATTCTCCTTCTTTGTCGTTGGTATTGTAGGGATTGTGGTGCATACTAGAGATGTTTTTTTTTTTTTGGAGGGTGGGGTGGTCATAACGGGGTCGGGGGCCGACGATTTTTATAAATAAGGTCGGAGGGTCGAGGCCGGAACGGTACAGAGATCGCAACCGGAGGACAAGGGACTGACTGGCAAAAAAGGGTCAAGTGCCCAGCTCTACACATTTTTATATGCATTTAATAATGACAGAGGCAACTCAAGTTTGTTGGTTGGTTACGAATCATATCAACTGCATGGAAGTCTGCTACGTGAACCACTACATTATCTAACTTGAAATGAACTGCAGCAAGTGTGACGACGACGTGGACTTGTTAAAGGAGTAGCTTTCAAAAGCGGTTGCATTGAGCTTTTCCCCTTCCGAGGTTCTAACCTCAATCGCCTTCGTGTGGCTCATTGGCGCCGTGTTTGTTCCCCTCACGTTGGAAACGTGCGTGGAGCCGCAGCGAAGTCAAACAAAGCAAACAGCACGTCGGCTGTAAACATCGGTCACATTTAGAGCAACCTTGGTACAAACAGCACGGGGAGACAAAAACTCGCAGAAGACGGACACGCTCTCGTCTTCCCCTCCATATTCCAGAAACAAAGCCCCCACCCACCCCGCGCTCACATTAATCCATCTCTCACGCCGCAGTAAATCTTCCCCCTCTTCCTCAACCTCAGCAGCAGCTGTGTGAAGGAGGTAGAGTGGATGTCAAAATATTTGGCAGCCATCTCTCGTAGCATTTTAACCTCCGTGGTTATTACACATACGCAGGTTTGTCTGACATCCCCCCCAGGTATTAGCCTTGAAATCCCCCTCCCGCCCTTTTTTTTCCGCTCTCCATTCATCACATCATTATTCTCACAGCAAGGTTAGACAAACAAGCTCGGACTCATTGCTCAGTGCTTTACGAATGGCTGAAGTCGACCGTCGTGTGCCCAACGGGGGAGACACCAGGGCTCACTACCGTGCACTCTGCTAAAGTGGCGATTGACAGCAGCACACCATCTTTCATTCAGTAGTTAATTATTTGAGTTAAGAATTTCAATGAAACTTTGCGGGAACTATACCATCAATTTTGAAACCACGACCTCTGCACGGTGTGGCGGACGTGCTAACCAGTCACCCGTAAGAAATACATAACAGATTTTTTTAATTTTTTTATTCTCAGGGCATTGACTGGATCGCAACTAGACTCTTCTGGTTGTCTTAGAAGACGTTTTGCCTCAGGATGCATCAGTTCATGCAACAATGCTTAGCTCGGACCGCACCAGCCTGAGTCGGTGCGGAAGGAAGGATTTATGCAAGTCGCAGGCCTTGCGTGTTACAAGACATGTTTGCTTTCTTCTCTCCCTGCAGCGATAAAACAAGAGAAGGCAACGCTTGGTGTTTTCGAGTTTTTACTGCCGCAATAGAGAAAGATGGCCACGACAAAAATGTTGCTTTGGATTGAGATAAAGCAACGGAAAATTGTAACCGAGTGCCATTCTTAAGTTTTTCAAACAACTTTCTGCAGCTAGCGTCCGCACAAATCATTAGTTTAGCACTTTTCCACATCAAGCAACTTCACCCTCAAGTCTTGGATCCCATGCTTTTTCTTTTCCAGAGGGAAGCGGAGGTTAGTCCCGGAAGAGAGATACGGCCCCTCGGGGGCCCCCCTGACAGCCCTGTTAAATCACAAGTTACGGAACGATCTAATGGCATCGTATGGACCTGATGTTCAGCGATGTAGCCTGCTGACAGGTGCGTGTACATGGCCGTGCGCACGTATGCGCCACAATGATACATGCGTGTGCGAACGCAGAACGAAACACGGTGCCTGCCAATCAACTCGCTCGGCAGACAGAAGAATGTCCTTTCGCCGCACACGGGAAGTTGTTGGCATCATTATTACTTCATGCGCTCGGCTCCCCAAAAAAATAAAAAGGCAAAATGATTATTTTCTGAGTGAGAGGAAAAAAAAAAATCCGCACCAAGGTGATTCATTTTGTATTTTCACCACAGCTGCACCCTTTTCAAGGATTCTCGGGAGATAATTAGCCATAAGATATAGACGCGAAGGTCAGTGCGATCAAGATTACCATTTCATTCAAGAATACCCACTAACGCGTTAATTAGCACAGCATGGGGGGAAAAAAAACAACAACAATAAGAAACAGAGTTGAAATAGAATGCCTTGTAACAAGCCCAAAAAAAAAAAGAAATTCACAAAAAATGTGTTGCTTTGTTAAAATATTTTTCTCCTGTCCCTTTTCTTTTTATTGCACTTCTGTTCTTCCATTGAATGACCCCAAAAAAATAAAAATAAAAAGAATAAACTAAAACACTCCTGAGTGACTTTTCTGCATGGCTATGACGCACACCAACAAGCACAACGAAGGTTAGCCAGCGACGGACAGCCACTCGGGATATAATAATCGCCAGCGTAGTATTAAAACACTCCATCATCTAACAATTCAACGTGTTTATTATTGTAACACCACGTCGCATTAGCCTGAGAGCTGCTTCTATTTTAAATCTTAAAAATCGGTAACATCCACCAAGATCGAATAACCCGAAATTGGATGGACATCAAATTGTTCCCTTGTTATATTTCTGAATATGCATTTCATGAACGACTATTTCTTAATGTGCTTTATAATATGTCATTCTAATTCATGATTTTAACTTTTAAGTTGCGAGGATGAAATCGGCTCCTTCTTCACCCGTCCTTGAGTCTTCAATAAAGATAAAAATGATTTTAAATTCATCCATTGACCCACTTCATTCGTCGATTATTCTCTTTTACATTGTTTACCAGATGTAAAAATATGATTTTCGGTGAAATATTTGTATTTTTAATATTTTTGAGTGTCTGGAAGAGATTAATTGGATTTTCATTATTTCCTATGAGAAATATTGCTTTGGTATTTTTGTATGACACGGTTTTAATAAGAGTTTCTAAAGTTTCGGTAAGCAGAGCTGCGTTGAATTTTGTGAAATGCACCGTTTAGCTGCACAGGGGTGGGCAAAGCTTTTGATTGGCGGGCCACAATGGGTTCTAAAATTTGACAGAGGGGCCGGACCAGGACCAGATGGAAGGAGTGTTTTGGTAACCTCACCTCATCAGAGAAAAAAAAATACATTTAATTTAAAATGAAAAGCATCACAACAATATATCTGTCTTTGAAAAACCAGAGTATTTAGAAAATAAAACATTAACAAGGTTTATTCATGTAATTCTTTTCAAGCTCAGCAGGCCGGATTTAAACGTTTAACGGGCCGCATGTGGCCCCCGGGCCGTAGTTTGCCCACGCCCGTCCGTATAAGACCGAATATACAACATGAATATATCCCATAACCACATGTAACATGCATTGGATTGGATCTTTTCAGCAGGTGAACCTAACATGAGCGGCGAGTGTATGAATGAGGATTTTTTTTTAAAAAAGGCAGGAATTTGATCAACTGCTCGGATAGTATCAAAGTTTCACAGCCTCGTGAGCTCTCCCTCAGCACACAGCCAATGAAGAATGGATACGAGCACGGCAGATAGCATCGCTCTATGTTTCATTAACAGCAGCCCAGATAAAATGTTAAAAGGAAGTGCAAGACAGGAGCCCCGAGACTCCAGAATACGAAGCTTTGGGTTCAAAAGTCGGCTGTGGCGGCACCAGTTAAATTTATCATTTTCTCCCGTTGCCGTCGGCCGCGCCGCATACTTATGCACATCATGCTTCAATCTGTCAACCCATTTGACAAAAGAACCCGGCGCGGAACCTGACGAACTGTAACCTCGGCGGGCATAAATATTTATCGGGAATGAAGCCGGCGAGGCCGAGGAGGGTCATCTTGACTTTGCGCAGGCCTCGGCGCAGCAGCTTTGAAGGCGGAAATATTATTCTTTGTTATCATCATGATCATCAACAACAACAAAACATCTATCTATCCATCTTCTCCACCACTTATACTTTTCAGGGTCACACGGTGGAGCTGAAGCCGATTCCAGCTTGAGGCGGACTACACCGCCAAACGGTTGCCAATCAATCGCACATACTGAGACAGACAATCATTCACGCTCACACTGTCAGCGAGTGACAGGCGAGTGAATCATTTGAAAGATGTTAAAAGTGAAACGCACAAAAAAAAAAAACGAGTGAAAACAGCTTTCATGTTCGATGACCAGAAGCGTAGAAAGAGAAGCACTTCACGTGGGGGTGTGAGATGAAACATGAAAGGGAGGGAAGCATATATGGACTTGCATAGGAGAAAGCGTGCGTGCGTTGTAGCCACAAAGCCACTGACTCACAACGCTGGTGATTCACTCTGGCCTGCCTGATCGCATCTGACTCATTCAGACAAGAAGTGGACAACTATGGAAGGCAAGCGTGTGTGTGCGCAACGTGCGATGATGTACGTCAAGGACATAATTCAGGATTACATCTCATGCGCACTAACAGAATTATTTTCACTCCACGCACAATGGAAACGGAAATAGTTTCCATTGTAATATAGTCTCGCACATGCTATGAAAATACTCTCATTTACTGAAAAGCTCTCACTTATTGAAATCCTCGCACACGACATACTGAAATGATCTCCTAATGCATTGAAATACCATTAACTACCGAAACATACCGAAATGCTCAAATGTATGAATTACACTAAAATGCTCCCATATGTTAGAATTCACATTTTGCCAGTGTGTATGAGAATGTTTCAATTGTTTTATTGAGACTGTTTCAGTAGCATGCATGAGTGCATTTCTTGACTGGATTTCTGTGGTGTGTGAATGTGAGAGTGAGAAAGAGCATTTTATAAGCATGTGTGAGAGCATTTCAGTTGTGTTTGTGACAGTGTTTCAGTAGTGTGTGTGAGAGTGTGTGTGAGAGAGCGAGAGAACATTTCAACCGTATGCGTGTAAGCATTTTACTAATGTATGAGAGTGTTTCAGATCATGCAGGGCATTTCATTAAGGCGTGAGAACGTTTTAGTAATTTGAGTGTTTCAGTAATGTGTGAGACTCTCTCGATAGCATGTATAGGTGCATTTCTTTATTGAGTTCCTGTAGTGTGTGGTAGAGAGAAACATTTCATATGTAGGGGAGAGAGCATTTCAAGAATGTTTGTGACAGCGTTTCAGTAGTTTACTTAAGTGTGTGAGAGGGCCAGAGAGCATTTCAGTTTGAGTGTAAGCATTTTAGTAGTGTGTGAGACTCAGTCGCATGAATAAGTACATTTCTTGAGTGAGTTTCTGTAGTGCGTGAGAGAGAGAGAGTGAGAGAGAGCATTTCAGGGTTGTGTGAGAGCAAAATGAGCTGTACATAGTGCAGATATCAATTTGGACTCCCCAACTAGATCACTAAGCAGCTAGAAGTTGTAGTGGTCTTTTTATAAATTAACTCACACAATTTTAGTCAGATTTTTTTTTTTTTTAACAAGCTCATAAAAAAAATAAATGAATAAAATCCCACAAGGGTATATTCATGTCTTTGGTTTGGTAACTCTCCGCAGCAATGCAATGTCCTCTAATGTGATGGAAATAAGGATGTGTGTGTGGCGTGTGCGCGTGCATGTGTGCGTGTTTGCTGCAGTGGTGACAGTGAAGGTCAGTGGCAGTGGTGTGGGTGTGTCTCGGGCCTCCCAGCTGTGGCCCCGGGCTAAGGAGCCATCACTGTCATATCTCTGTCTCACTGCTGTTTGGATGCGCACCCCGCAGCATGGCAGCAATGACTCACACACACACACACACACACACACACACAAGCACTCTGACCTGAGGAAACGTATGCACATGGTGCAGTCGCATGTGAGAGGAGTTGAAAGTACGCATGCTCTGTCCAGGGAAAGTTAAGTGGAAGGACACACATACTCATACAACACGTCACTAAAGTCTATTTTAAAATATGAGAAGGAACATGTCATGGAATACAATCACATGAACGCTCTTATTGGCAATGACCTAAATTCTGGAGAAAATAATACAAGTCGCACTAAAAGGCGTAGGACGTTATCTTCAAAAAGAAAAACTTTGAACTTTGAACGCACGTTATGAATAGAAATCAGTTGAGTTGAGCCACTTTCAACGGCATTAGCTAGCATACGAGATGGAATAAGACGCAAGCGCAAACTGACGTGGCAACCCAAATGGACAAACAAATATTGCACTTGACACAAATGGCAAAAATTGTGCTGAATTCCCTTGTAACAAATGTAACCGAAAAAATAAAAAATTGCCTGTGGGGTTGTAGAAGGTTTTTCATGCTAACAATTTGACTCTGGAGCCGATTGTTTCATTTTCCCTTGCTCAGAGGTCAACCGGCCTCCCGCAACAGATTGTGTTCGATCTCCAAGGTTCCAACGTACGTGAACCCGACGACCTTGTCCGGGCTCGTTCAATCAACCCCGCGCAAGGCACAATTCAAGCGCTCTGGCCTCTATTGTCTCAGTCTGGCTGTCTGCTGCATTCAGCAAATATGCACAAAGAATCTTGCCGAGAACTTTAGTGCTTCCCCAAGCACAAAGTGGAGTGGAGCGAAAGGTTTAGAGGCGGACGCGACGCTACCTAAATCTGCCGCTGCCGTTCTGTTGCCAGCTCCTCAAAATAGAGTTCATCGGAGATCATGGGCTGACCGAAAGGAATTGCTTATAAGGCAAATAAATGACAGGGAACGTACATTTTATCTTATCATTGAAGCACTAAACTGCTATTTAAAGTGGGATGAGGAAAAGACACACGCTCGGTAAAGGTGACTGCCTCTTTCATTAGCCCTTTCACAGACATAAAGCGCTCCCCTTCAAAAAAAAAAAAAAAGAAATATATATATGACCTCTGGCCATAATGTGGCCCTGGAATGGGCTGACGCTCCAGCACTTACGTCAGCGTCGCTCCGCCACCACCAACCTGGCTCCGGCCTCTTTATGGCTCGATGCGTGGCACATTAAAAAAAAAAAAAAAAAAAAGAAGAGCACATTGCACAATTACTGCCTAATTAACTGGACGATATTTTATGCGGTCAGCGAGGCCGCAGATGCACTGCACATCATTTGCCAGGATTCGGTAGGATGTGTGTCGCACCGGAGCGCTTCCGGTCCTGATTTACGGACCTCCGTTGCTCATTTGTGAAACCGCGTGAGCGCACACACGACGGCGTGCGTTTGGCCCGATGTAAGCGTGAGTAAAAGAGGGCACGCGCTGTAGGTCTTTGGGAAGGAGCGGGTGATTTGTCTGGATCATTGTTTATTCTCACTCCCCCCGCCCAACACGCACACTTCCTCTTCGCCGTCCCCCGTCCCTCCCACCTCCTCCCCCTCAGCCTCTAAAAGCAGCAGGTTTGCATTGGGATTTGAGCTGTAATTAAATTCAATAAATAGGCGAAGGTGAAGAAATAAATCAAGCGGAAACTGATGAACAACAGGAGATTAAATGCCACTGGGGTGTGCAAACAAATATTTCAATAGTGCTCTCAACAGAGGGCACTCAGGGCTCCTTCACAAACTTTTGAAAGGGGGCATAATCAAAATGGGACTTTTTAATCGCTTGTTTACACATATTTAGATCTCTTGGGTGCTTGCTCACCCAACAAGAGATGGGCAAGAATTTTTTTTTTTTTTTTAATGTGTGTGCGAACTGCCTATGTCAAAAAAAGTTGAATTAAATTAAATTAAATTAAAATTAAATTAAATTTAAAGTCAATGTAAAGTGAAATTCTGGCAAATGTCAATGATTTAAATATAAGTGTAGAAAATGAGGCTTCAAAATTGTCAATCAAATCCTACAAGCTGGAAATATGGCTCCTATTTCGTCTGGCTACGTTTGGGATCCCAAAATATTGTCGCTTGAATCATCCAGTATTCATGCTGGGACAATTGGGCGCTCTAAAGGCCCTTTCCGCACGTTGGCTGTCACATGGGACTTTTTGTCCCGCCCCCCTCGTTCTTCCGCCTTCTCTCTGTGACATGCACACACTCATGACGGACAACGAGGCGCTCCAAATTAGCATGAAGTTCTGGTCCACATATTGCCTGTCGGAAAAAAAAAATGCGATGTTTTTAGCATTGAGCCTACATTTTAGCAATACGTTCAAACGTGTCCGAACACCAACCGCAACACACGACGGACGTATTGATAATCATCTGGACTGGACTCGCCGTCGGGAAATGTGAAGCCATCGGCGGCCATCTTGCGTTGCGCAAACACGGGAACGAGAATTGTATTGGAACAGAATGGCTACTTGTGAACTTTTGAAGGTTTTTAAACTTCAACTCTAATATAAATATATAAATTGCTTTGAAAGGGGGATAGATAGATTTAGCGCCGGGCATTGTCATTTGCATGAGGTAGAACAGCATGCCTAAAAAAATTTAAAAAAATCTTTTTAAAATTCCCAATGGACAACTATATAATTCTTTGAAGTCATTTTATTAAGACAAGATAAAACCGTTTTTCCATCACGTGTCTCATTTAAAAGTAAAAGGCAACTCTCTCCAGCTACCGAACGTGATCCACAATTATTTGGTCTGCCATTATCCCCACTCGGCGGAACACAATCTGTGAGGAAATAATCTTTTGAAGGACATGCTATCTCACCTTAGCACCCTTGCCGCCACGCATCATTGCTGATTCAGAGCCAACTCTTTATTAATGACTATTGAAATAGCAATTAATGCTGCATAATACATGAAGTACAGCTGCGCAAATTTGAATAAATTCTGATTCGGTGTGAACACTTGAGAGGATTGGGGAAATACTGTGCTGTCGGCGCATATTAATGCTTCAGTGAAAAGGGGGAGTTTGTTTTTCGTTAGCAAACGCGGGTCAGGCGCACAAGAACAACAGCAAAATTGTTAGAATTTAGAACGATTGCTTCCCAAAGGAAATAACGTGAGTATCATTAATCAGTTCTCGGGACAAACAATCGGCATTACCTTTAATCAGATAAAATATTCTTTATTAGCCCCATGATGGGGGAATTTGCAATTTAATTTTAAATGAATGATTTAGCAACAATTTCTGGAAATGTATAAAAGAAGATATATGACGCAAAATGCACTTTTTAGTGGCTTGTATACAAATAGTTGGCTGCCAACCAGTCTAGTGTGAAATCAAACTTTGAAATTATCATCCCACCCTCGAAACCGAGGCTGTTAACGAGCAACTTCCTCCCGTAGCCTCTGCTGCCATCTGGTGCACATAGGTAAGCAGAGCTGCGCAGTTTGTTGGACAAACTACCTTGCGCCGCAACAGTACGGACTTTATTTGTACTAAGTTCGTGTACAGCAGCAGCAACAAGCTGCGCGATGCGGATCATCTCCTCCGTGGTGATAAATAACCTCACAAACAGGGAGCGTTTTTTCTTTTTTTTTAAACGAGGAGTCGCTAAGCGTGCTAATCGCTAAGTTGAAATACAAAACCAGGAAAGACCCAAAATAAGTGCGGAGATGAAAAGTCGACTTTTGACAGAAGTCTGGCTAGAAATGCGTTTGGGCGACGAGCAAGTCGCTAGGAACACAAATCCCCCTCACAAAACCTCTTTAGTGTCCTTGCATTATTGCAGTCACAGCTTTTTTAATGCAATAATTACATTTTCTAATATGTTTGTAAATGTTAAGGACATTGCGAAGAAAATCGCAAATAACATCAAAATTGCAATTTCTGTCAGAAAAATTGCAATATTATTTTTTCCTAAAAATCGTCCCTACTACGGCCAGCTGATTAACCGGTGGGACCCTGGTTAAGAGAACTCAACTAGCCGGTTCAATCCCCAATACCGTGTACACCAAACGTGGACAAACTAGGGCCCGGGGGCCACATGTGGCCCATTAAACATTTAAATACGGCCCGCTGAACTTGGAAAAAAAATTTAATGAATAAACTTTGTTAAGGTTTTATTTTCAAAAGACTGTTTTTTTTTAAAAGACATATATAATGTTGTAATGCTTTTGTTCACTTTCATTTCAAATTAAATGTATTTTTTTACCAAAACACTCCATTCATCTCCTCCTGGTCCCCTCTGTCAAATTTTAGAACCCATTGTGGCCCGCCAATCCAAAAGTTTGCCCACCCCTGGTGAACACAGTGCAGTCACTCGCATGAGGTGAAAATGGGTTCATTCCAAACACTGAATTTGTACGGACTAAGCCTTCGTCTCAAGCCAGAGAAACTCAAAGGGTAGGAAGGTCATGTAGTGGACATCCTCTAGTGAGTCATGGTGACTCCAATCCGCCTTCACGCTGCACTCCAGGGCCTCGCACGTGCTCAACATCCCCAGAATGCAAATTTGTTTCCTTTTTTTTTTTTTTTTTTGACAGGCACCCCCGCAAGGCCACCCTCAGCGTGCTGAAATCAAGCAAGTCAACTGCTTTGTGAATTAATGAAAGGCTCCTCCTCAGTCCATCTCCGACTCACGCGCCGCGATGGCAAATCTCATATATTCCACCGTCGTTGGCTTTCCATCATCTTGATTGAGGGATGCTGTCCAAGCGCACGGGAACATGACAAGGACGACATTTTTTTTTTGGGGGGGGGGGGTTTAGAAAAGCACAAAAGGTATATATATCTACGGCCGTGCTACTCCCTCCCTCCTCACCATCCACTTTCTGTGCCATCACTTCTGCTCTTTCGCCTCTCGATAAATCTTTAATTCCTAAAAATACAGCCTCTCGTCTTTCCGCAATCTTTTCCCCCCGCATTTTTTTTTCCACCCCGCTTTCATTTCATCTCCCCATTTGTCCTCTTTTGAACAGCTGCTCTGCCTTTATTATGTTAGGCTCCCTCTCCCTGTCTGGCCTTTCACTTTAATCCTCCAAAGGCCTTTCACATGCACAATATTTCCCTCGGAGCCCTCCCACCCCCCCAGTCCTCTGACGGGCTTTCACATATTAGATTAGGCTTAGCTGTTTTTTTTTTTTGGGGGGGGGGGGGGGGGGGGTATTTATTTATTTAGCCCAAACTATTGTCTCTGAAACTTTTGCCAATTTGATCTCCCCCGACCCCAAAAAAGGTAACCCGACCGCAGCTTTGGCGTCCCTCCGGAACCAACACATTGTCACATATCAAAATTGGCACTCATGCACTGGCCCGCAATCATTCTCCGTCGTTGGTTTTTTTGGCAGCGTTTGCAGAGTGCTTTTTGAATACGCCGTCTAATGGAGCCGCGTCGTATTTTGCGGGTTCGCAATCACTCCGCGGTCAAAAAGAGACACGGCCGGAGTGGGAAATTGGTTGCGCGGTCACCCATTAAGCCGTCCGCCGGCACCTCGGTCTAATTGTGGTAATGAAGTCCAGGCTGACCCGATAATGCAAGGTCCGTGCACGCGGTCGCCATGACGCTTTTATGGACCTGACCTGAGTTATGGCCCTCCCTCTGATGGAGAGAGGGGGTGGGAGGGGCGGCGTTGGCGTGGCTTGCTGATAGCGAGAGACTGTTAAAAAGTCATGCAATGACAGCAACTCAGGAAGAGGTTTCCATTAAATCATTTTAATGAAATGAGTCATTTACCTAGAGGACGGCGGAGGTCCGAGAGAACTCTATCCCGGCCCGGCCGTACCCTTCAGCATTGCCCCTTTGGCCCATTAGCCCTGGGGCATGCGTTCCTCTCCTCATGCTATCCTCCCAAGCCCAATCAGGAATCAATAGCCATGTCACAAGGCAACCATGCTACCTTGACACCACAAAAAAAAAAAAAAAAAAAGTCCATTACATTGCAGTTATCTCTATTAGTGTTCTGCAACTCGGTGTTTGAGAGGCAGACGGTAGCAGGCCAAAAGTGAATCAGAAAGGCTGGCGGTGACAAAGTCGAATTTAAAGTGCCCCTTTTGAAATCCGCTTTTTGCTTATGGCTGAAAATGAGCTGTCACAACACAAGTTTAGGTTGACTTGCAAAACCTCTGTAAAAATCTCCCGCTCGTCATCGTTGGCACGCAAAGTCAATGCTTCAAATACTTTCAGTATTGTCAATAGGGGGCAAAAAAAAAAAAAAAAATCCAATAGAATTATTGTGTTTATTATTCTTATTCAGATTCTTCCATAAGTAATTGCGAAATAAGTGTAAAAAGACGACCGGTGTTAAACGTAAAGAAACAACTTCCGCTTTGAGAACGAGCAATGAATGTAGTCAACCGTGCGAGAGGACGATTATATCTGAAAAGTCAGAGATTGAAATACCGTCCTCTTCTTCAAGACTGCTCTGTGACGAGCTGTCTTTTATTTCACATTGATGGTTGAGACCGTTTCATGGTCTCCGCCTTCATATGAACAATGGTTAACTTGTTAGCATGCGTAAGAATTCAGAGCGTGACAGAAAATCAGCGGCACAGTTAATAAAGGTTTTAGAATCCGTCATCTATAAAACCTCAGTTGCAATATTTGTGGAGAAGAGAAAACTTGTCGGTTTAAGAGTCTTACTCGCATCAGTTGCCTCTTACGCAGATAAAATGCATGCTCTATAGGTTTAAGTCTGGAGATTGGAAGATACTTTTGAATAATTGCAAAAAAATGGAACTGACTATCGTGGAAACTGACACATCTGCCACACAGTTCAGAGGTTCGATCCCGGACTCCGGGCCTTCCCGTGTGCGGTTTGCGTGTTCTCCCCGTGAGGGTTTCCCCGGGTACTCCGGTTTCCTCCCACATTCCAAAAACATGCATGATAGGTTGATTGGACACGCTGAATCGCACCAAGGTGTGATTGTGAGCGCGGATGTTTGTTTGTCTTTGAGTGCGCTACGATTGGCTGGCAACCAGTTCAGGGTGTCCCCCGCCTCCTGCCCGAAGCCAGCTGGGATTGTCTCTACGCCCTAACAATCCGTTTTCTCTCTCTTCATACACACCAAACTGTTGTAGAAGAAATACAGAAAAAAAATAAAGGTGGCTTTTTTTTTTTCATTATTTGAGCAAGATCAATGTTGACATTTTTTTCTGTCCGGGGCAGCGTCAGCTTCCATGAGGGAGCTTGCAGTAGCGAGCAACCATAAAGTAATGTGACACCGTTCACCGGGCTTCACCTTGGCCTAGTATCCTTGATCAGTCAGGACATCAGTCAATGTTTAATTGCTCAAATGTTATGTGCAGGACAGGGGTGGGATGGCTCGGTCCATTCGGTGGTGGGACGGGGGCGGTAGGACCTGCGATACCTGGACTGTGCAGTCGCGGGATGCCTCGTTCGCCTGATTGGCTGAAGAAACTTGCTCGCGTGAATCTTGTGCTCCGTGTTCGCGCTGGGGATGAACAATGTGCGCGCTGGAATGTAATCAGCAATAAAAGTGCTCGTAAATCATCGCGGGCTCTGAATCAGCAAACGGTCGCATTAATCACTTGCTTTTTTGCGGCGATACTGTACGATTAATGTAATCTATTTGTCTTCATTTCATACATATATGGGTTGAGCGCTGAAACGACAAACACCTCCGCAACGCGTTTATCCGAGGTTCAATGTGAACCTGAGAAATTGCATGTTTTCATCAGACGCTTTTGTGAGCGCATAGGGTATGCAAATGAGCCTTAAGACCCGCCCACTGTCCGAGAACGCCGGCGTAGCGTTTATCTTAAAATACAGCCTTTGATGCGCGGAGCTCGCACGGTAATGAAAGCAATAGGTCTCTGTGAGCGTAGATTGCTTCTGCGGAGCTTCATTTTACAGCCAGCCGTCGAACGCGCTCTCCTCTGGCAACTCTTCGTGAATGTTTCATCACAGAGCGGATCCCAGGGGTTGCTCATCACACATACGTACGAGCAGGCCTCGCATCATGCGTGCGCGCGAGTAGGCGAGTCAACGGGATGCCATTTCATCTGCTGTGGGAGCCATGTGATTGCATATTCAAAGTGGATGGATGCAAACATGATAGAATGGCAAGTGAGGCAGCAATTGGAGGCGGAGTCAACGGTGTGTCACGGGGCAGCTTTTGGAGGTGTTGTATGGATCCAAAGTGGAACGCTTGCAACGCGAGAGCCCTCAACACACCAATCCGACGTCGGCCGCCGGGGCCAACTGTCCGTCGACCTAGAAGTCGGGACGTCGGACTTGAAAATGACGGAAGCAGCACACAACGCAAATGCCGACGGAGACGGCAACTACTACGGAGCTTCTGCGCATGCGTGAGAAGTAGTACCCCTCCATGCCATCGGGGGGCGCTAGACAATGCGTAGCCTTTAACTGTAATCAATGAGTGATTAATTCGACTTTGCGCTCTTCTTTCCAGCCAGCCGTTATGTCCAAGACATGTGAAAATGAGCAAAGTTCATTTAGTTTGTGAGAAAAAAAAAAAAGCTTCAAATGTCCGCTTTCATCTTTTCTGGTTTCTGTCCAGTGGACCGATTCGCTAGCTGACAGCCAATCACAGTGCTTATTTAACATGACAACCCGACCCAAAGAACGTTTGTGAAGTTTGCATGTGTGGGTTTCCTCTCACATCCCAAACATTTGCATGCTAGGTTGAAAATTGTTCTTAAACCCGAACACACGTTTTAAGAGTTGTTTGGCAAAATGGTCCGCCGATTGGCTGGCAACCAATCCAAGGTGTTGTATACTATTGTTATTTATTTTAGAAGGTGTGCTGCCTTCAATTCGCTCTAACTGGTAAAATGCATACTCGATGGAATATTAACGTTGTGATTTTTTTTTAAATTTAATGTAAAATATAAAGTTACTACTAGCTATTTGTAAAACCTGGAACAAACTTAAATCAAAGACTTCCGCCTTACTTGCCACTTATATGCACATCGACGACTGAAGACTTGCTCCTACAGCTTTCAACCAACTGTTATGTCACCGAAATGTCATTTGTGTTGTGTTTTTATGCGGTACCTAGCATAACATCTTTTCATGCGCCAAAATAAACCCAATTGCATACCTCGGTGTTAGGGCAAACAATATGGGACAAAACATGTCGAAACATGAAACACGCCAGGATCTATGACATCAATCATTGTCGGTTCACTTCGACTGATATCGCCACGTCACGCGGCAGATTTTCAATATCTCGTGGCAAGTTACCGAGCAATCCCACTGACAAGTCAACGCAAATCCCCACAAACGTTTGTCGTCGTCTTAATATAATCACAGTCTGCATAGATGCTGGCGTCTACCAACAGAACAGCAGATGGTTGATTACGGGATGGTGATTGACGCAACGCCGTGCACAAAAACAACGGCGACACAGCTGTCCCTTGGAATCTGATGGCACATTTGAAAGCATCTACCTGTGTGTGTGTGTGTGTTTTCATACACTGTACACATTATTAGACTCTTTCTTGATCTCTTTGTGCATGAAGCAATCCATAAAAGCCTGACGGCGTGGGCATCGAAGGGATTGACGGTGAGCGAGATGGCAACACGTGTACGTGTCCGTCCGGCTCTCAGAATCGAGAGTGACTAACTCACTACACGGTAGTATACGCTGCCATTAACTCATTCAATCCGTAAGACATACATACACGTTTTCAAAAACGTAGTCCCCGCCTCCCAAAGACGTATTTATACGTCTTTGCCTTTTTTCTTTTTTTTTTTTTGCATCACAGCTCTGTGTTTTTATAGCGTTAGAACACAATATTATGTTGGCCTCGCAAAATCAGTCAAAATCCAGAAAAACGCAGGAATTGAGGGGTTTCCTCTAAAGAAAATTAATGAGATTAATTAATAAGAATCTGATCGCGCGCATTGTAATGCGTGGGGACAGGTTACTGTTTTAGGTCGCTTTTTTTAGTTCTGCAAACATCATCGTGGACGCTCTTAATCGTGAGTTGTTTGGACTTTGTTTTAGTTCTATTGTAGAGAGGTTAACAGAAGTGTGCTGTACGGACAAAAAAAAATGTGCAGTATATGCATGTGGGATTGAGCGGAAAGGAAAAGATGCCAGGAAGAAAAAGGAGGGGCCTGATGCTTCAAACAGACAAAGACAATAAGGGCAAAAAAAAAAAAAAAAAAAAAAAGCATTGAGCTTTTAATTAGCATTAGCCATATCAGCGTGCAGTCATTTGAAATCGTCTTCAGACTTCAGAAGGAGAGCTGGAGACTTGAAAGCATTAAGCTCAGCTGATAAAACAGTCAGCGGCGTCAGAGTTGCTATCTTGCAATAATTTCATCGCTTTTGCCCTGTATTTTACGTCTTTAAAAAAAAAAAAAAAAAAGAGAGAGAGACGGGAGGGGAAGACAAGAAAAAAAACAGCACATGGTGCTTTCCTTCCTACGCCCGTATCTTTTGATGCACACACTTTTGTTTCCACATTTCCTCTCCTTAAAAGCCTCCTCTTGTTTCCCCCCCACCATTCTTTTTCTAGTGTTCTTTTTTTCTTTCTTGCTCTCAGCTCCCCCCCCTCTCTCTCTCCTCACTTTTATCTGCACTTCATACAGAATAACTGTGCGACTGGGTGAGTATAATGAGGCGCTTTCTCTACCAACTTCAAACCATCCCCGCCACCCGTTTGCAGGGGGCCCTGGAAAAACATATTCGGGACAAATATTTTCACATTCAGATGCAGGTAGCGGCGAGTTCCTGCGATGTGGTGCTTCCTTTACTCCCCAATGAGAAAGTCCTCCCAAAAATGATGTAGACAAAATGAGAAGCTAATCAAACGTGTGTCGTTCTTTGTTCCTTTTTTTTTTTTCTTTTTTTAATTCTGATATTGCCTGTCCACTGTGGCGTTCGTAAACATGATTGTCAAGTTATTTACAGTGAAAGTCATTAAAGCCAAGCACAGGCTCTAAACGCGATGCTCTAAACGATTTAGCGTTGTCATGCATCACAGTAAATTGGTGCGGGCAGCTTATTGTGCATCTCCAGAGTCAATGTAGCATGTTGGGGGAGGGGGTGGGGGGGGGGGGGGTGAAATTGCTCCAAATGAAACACCCCTGGTACCACATTGCATGTAAAGTTGATGATGATGCTGATTAGATCAGCGTAAAAAGGACGTGCTCGGTATCACAAATGCTGTTAGTGCCTGTTGAAAGCGCTGGACTGGGCCGGCAGGAGGCGGGCGAGCGGACCGAAATTTGTTGGGGGTGCAAAGCAACATGATGTGACATGTTGCTAGCCAAATCTTTTCGTTTACGGAGCATAAAAAGGATGACTGTGGTAAGTGTGTACTTTTGCTTTTTATTTAGCTTATTGTTAGGGTTGTTTCATCCTGGAATGTAGTGGCCCCCAACCTTTTTTTTTTCCAATTTTTGTGGACCGGCAACCAGTGTTGGGAAGGGTACTTGTTGCTAATGCTAACAGCTAGCTGCTAGCCAGTAGTAGCCACTAACGCCGGAGACTTGTGTGGTGTCATACAATGACGGCGTCATTAACTAGCACTTTGTTAGCGTCCTAAATTAGCGACTGAATATGATTTTGGGATGGCGTTGTGTTTATGTTGGTGGCAACGATGTCATGTCAATTAAAAGTGTGTTAGTGGCGGCACGGTGGCCGAATGGCTAGCACGATGGCCACACAGTGAAAGACAGCATCGGGCGTGGGTTCAATCCCGGCTCCGGCCATCCTGTGTTGAGTGTGCATGTTCTCCCCGTGCCTGCGTGGGTTTCCTCCGGGTACTCCGGTTTCCTCCCACATTCTAAAAACATGCACGGCAGGCCGATTACAGGGACAACGGATGCAAATTAGCCATTGGCTATAATCTGGCATATTTACAGGAAACTGTTTGATTAATATGCACTGTCCCTGTATACTTTCAAAAATAAATACAAATACATATAAAGCAAGATGAAAGGTCAAAAACAGAAGTCAAGGTCGCCATTACGCCACCACAAGAGCCAACTTCAAAGGAAAACGCTACAAAGGCGACGCCATTGATATCAATGACTCAATGTATTATTTGTATCAATGCTTCTTTTCTTTCATCTGAGTGGCCCGCCGCGAGCCGGGCCAAAGTGGCTCGCAGACTGGTGCCGGGTCGCGGCCCGATGGATCTATTGCTGTCATAGAAATTTTGTGGACACCTTGAGTGGTCGAATGGTGAAGCAGCATGTGGCTCATTGCGTGAGGTGTTACTCAGGGGCCGCAGAAGACCATGCACTTCCTAAATACGGACAAAATACGCATGTACGCGCAAAATATATGTGCTCTAAATATATTTCATTTTCCAACGCGCATTCTTGCGGTTAAAATCTTAATCATAAATCTTGCTCTACTTTTGTTTGTTCTTGGCTGAGGAGCGTAGTAAAGGGAAGCGAAGCGGTTAAAGGCAGAGGGACGGCGAGCTAACGGGGGAGATAGCCCGCTGATGAGGCTTTAGCTGCCCCGAGCAGTAATGAGGAAGCCGTAAAAATGGGGGGAAACGGGACGGCATTGTGTTGTACTTTTGGCACTTCATCTTGAAAATGAATAGTCCCCGACGGACCAGGTGGTTAATGCCATTTATTAATAGACAGACAGGGCCAGCAGTTTGGGCCGTGGCCCTCGGAGAGCCTTTAGTCAGGATGGAGAGTGTGTGCGTGTGTGTGTGTGTGTGCGTGTGTGACAGGGAGGTAAAAAGAACAATGGCAGTGGGCGGCAGTGACTGAGCTAATGAAGGAAAGAGCAGCGATTATGTTGACTCCATTGATTGCAAGATTCAGCTCAGACAGAGTGTTACGAACGTCAAGATTAGCTTTAAGCTATTGTTTTTTTGTAAGTTTTTTTTTCCATGAATTATTGATGCTTCAAGAGAGCCTCAACCGGCGTGATCGCTGGACGCAAATCAATTTGTTGTTTTTAATAATAAATAATACACTTTGAATTGGTCTGAAAAGTCTCAATTTTTTACTATAAAACTGCCGCGTTGTTCGTCTTTCTAGGCCAAAGATGTATAGTGACAAGGACAACAATTAAGCGCTCAGCCACTAGATGGCGGAAGAGACAACCTGCGTATTCATGTTGCCATTCATAGAGTAAATCAAGACGAGATTTTTTCAGTTACAATGGTGCCTCGAGACAACAGTTTTGATAAGTCATATCCAACGCACTGTTTTGTTATACAAGGAAACTATCCTCGTATTGATACATTTGCGCCTTTTTTAAAAAAAAAAAAATTAAGAAAGAAATTTTATTTCTTTGAATATTGTTTACAAGTATCAATTTATATTTCTTTTGTAGCCCAAAATAATCTGGATAATCGTGATTTCAATTATTACTAAAATTATCGTGATTAATAATTTTTTTTCTCCCCATAATGGAGCAGTCCTAACAGTCTGAATGTAAAAACACGGCATTTTGATCATGTATGAGATAAATAAGCAACTCACAAGCCAGGAATAAAAATAAAAAAATAAATAAATAAATAATGTTTGGAGACCTTCAAAAAAGGGAATAGGCCAAGTAAGTCAGAATTGTTTTTTTTTTTTTCTAAGAAGGCAGTACAAAAGCTCGTTTCCCACGCTTTCTGGTCAGAAACTGGAGTTTTTGGAGAAACCATCCCACGTCCTACTGCTAATTACTAACGAACAGAAAAAGCTGAATAACTTTTTCTTTCCAGATGAAATTGATTGTCGCAGCACTCAATGTTCAGTTGCACTTGAAAAACCATTCAAAATTCACTAAAATGAATAACAGTGAAGACTTTTGTATTCAAAGCAACCTTAGGTTACCTGCGTCTTAATAAAGGTTCTATGATGACAAAAGTTTCAACCTGAAACACGTGAATGTCATGACCATTAGTTCTTGTTGTCAAAAAGAGTCCCACAAGGAATTAGAAGGAGCACTCCACATAAAAACCATTAGCCCATACGTGCCCATTATGTCCGGCGCATTGAGATGCATACGTAGGCCACTGCGCTCATGTGAACTGGCCTACTAACGAAGCACCAGGCGTTACCTCGCTGTTAGCCCGCCCGCTGCCCCCCGCCATTTGTCATAAACTGCGAGTTGGCGGGTAGCCGCGAGGGGGAACGCGCCACACCTGCCCTGGCTTGCTCTCGCCAAACGGCCTTCATTACACACAAAGTATCGCTCTTGATGAAAAGATCCAAACAAAAAAAAAAAAAAAGCACAAGAGGTGGATTTAGTGCGGCGCACCGGCGGGGTTCTGATAATATTGTCGGCGCCGGGCGTGAAATATCACAGGCGCTCTTTGCACACATCTAAATCGCTGAGTGTAGACGGTGTCAGTGTGCCGCTAGCTACAGGCCATATTGCTATTGATTGGAGGAATGATAGAACAATTTCTTACCTGATGTTGGAGATGCATCAGAGACGGCGGCATGCAGAGAGAGAGAGAGAGAGAATTTGATTAGTGTACTGTACACACAACGTGCTCAGTAGGGAAATACTGAGGCAAGACGCACTGTGTCATTACATGGCGGCAATCGAAGCGCAGCAATCGCCACCCTGAAAATCAATTCAACATTTTCTCTGTGGTTTCACCTAATTGGCGAAGTGATTGAAAAACATTGACCATGAGCGCAAAAGGACACAGGCGGTGGTGGCTGAGTGTTTGCATTTCAAGTTTTCATTCGGAGGGAAGTAGTACACAACATGAATATGTGGTGTTTAAAAATAAATAAATAAATAAAATAGGTAGGCAGTTGCATATCTTCTATGGTGGATTAATTGTGGTAGTGACATCTCCTAACCAGCAGGGGCGCTGTTGGTTCAGTTTAAAATAGTTTGCTGTTAAGTGAAATCCATGATATATTTTTGAGAACTCTACAACGTCCCTGACTCCCCTCCTCACCATTTTTAAAGAACTCTGTTGTGGCAAACACTTTCTACCAACAGTTATCTGTATTTGTAGCGAGAAGTTAGAGAAACTGTATAGACCAATTAGGAAACTAGCGATTACATACATACAATGGATATTCAAATGCCATTATAAAAAAAAAAAAAAAAAAATCAAAGCTAAATCATTTTAAAACCTTTTTCACCAATAACTATATTTTTATGTCTTTCAGCATTTCGAAATTCATTCATCCTTTTTCTCACATGTGTTTGGTAGATTTTGTTACGGTCCGATTTAATCAAGTTTGAAGTTTTTAGCCATAATTGCAAAAGGTATTTTTGGGGCATGGCACCTAGAGACCACCATAGCTAAATCACCAAAATTTGGCATTTAAAAAGGGGTGTGTAGACTTTTTGTATCCACTCTACATTTATTTTTGCAGTGATTTGTTCAAATTAATAATGTCAAATAGGCCTTTGTGCTTGACTAAATCTCAAAACAAAAATTATAAAATCACATGTAGCATTCTGCTCTGGTATATTTCCATTAAAACATCCCTTTAAAAAAATAAAAATGAATAAAATAAAAGTTGACCGACTCCTCCGTTGAACATGAAATGCGTGCCGTTTAATCAAGCTCCACTTGCCGTGATAAAGACAAAGACATTTTTAAGCCATAAAGCCATCTGAATAGAAACTCTCATCCCGATAAGCCACGCTCCAATAGCCCCTGACACTCACTAAGGCCTCGCTCGCCTCCCACCACCAAGCACACCTCAAAATCCGCCGGCACTGCACGTAAAAAACATCTGGATTGGCGGCAGCTGAGCCAGCCCCACCGACCTTCTTCGTATACATCAGTGGGAGTTCGGCCAATCCGAATGCAAGCAAGAGCAACCTACACTTGGCAGCAGATATGGCGGAAAAGCAGAGCCCTACATGCAGTCGCTTTTTTTTTTTTTTTCTACATCATCTTCATTTGAAAGCTTTTGTGGGCGTGTGACTTTCAAGCTAGTTGTTCAAGATGCCTCCGCACGTTTCCTAGTCTAGGCTGCTCCTTAATCGGAAAATTAAAGGGGAAGTCACCACAAAAAAAAATTCTTGACAAAATTGTTCTATGGGCCTGCATTAGTCGAGACATGAAATTCTGATTAATATAAATATTTAATTTTTTTTATTTTATTTGTGCTTTTGCATTTTTTAACACAAACGGTGCTTCATCACATGTAGACAGAAAAATAAGACTCATATTTATCTTCTGTGGAAAAAAAAAAAACACTATTACGGCAGCTTACGACAAGCTATGAAACACTTTTGCGTTTGCGTCTGCATGCTTTCGATTGCCAAGTCGCCCACAACAATGATTTCATGCTGAAAGGACAACTCGGAATATTACAACTGTCCAGACTGGTGCGCAGAAAAACAACATGTGCAGAACATCAGTTCCAGTTACTCCGGAGCGAGCCTCCGATTTCAATAATTAATGAAGCTGTTCCCGCTGTGCCACGTAAGTAAAACGGGCACAGCATGCCCTCGAATTCAAGATGTCTTTATTGACCAAGCTGCTGCTTCTGGAGGGGAAGCCAAACACCGGCTAAATATTTCACGCTTAAAGGTGTGGTCAACAAAAGGAGGATCTGTAGTCAGATCACTGAATCACGTCATTTTTTTTTTTTTCAAAAAGCTTTCCTGTTGCCTATCTTTTCAGTGCCAGTGTCACATGACCACAATGGAGTGAAACTTGATTGGCTAAACTTTGGAAGAATTGACATGTTGATTCTCAACAGCTTCTTTCTTGTTACTCAGATGTCAACATTTTATGTTATTTTCTTGCTTGAATTGAGATTTTCTTTTTTAACTTTTTTTTTTCTAGATGCAAAATTTTCTTTCAGTATGTTGAGATTACTGCGGCTTACTGAGAGACTTGTAGTACTTAGTAGTTGTGAGACTCTTCTTTCTTTGCTCTCATATTTTGTTTTGGGTGGAATGGAATAGCATCCCCATTTAGTTCAATGAGGATGCAAGCATTTTAAATGACTAGAGTGACGAGAGTGCTCATGAAAATAAATAACTTCAAGGCTGAATTGACAGAAATCATGTAGTTTTGGACATTTGGCAATTACTGGATTACATTCATCTTAAAGCAGCCATGGATGCACACTCAAGATGATCGCCGCTATACGTTACCCAAGCGAAGAAGGTACAAAGTGTTCTAGCTTGAAAGTTGTTAAAAGGAATTATTTAAAGGCGCCGTATTACAGAGCAGAGAGAGCAAGGATGGATATAGATGTGGGAAGAGGGGGGGGGGGGGGTTGTTTGAGGCACCAACGCAGCTCCATGATGTGAGCGATGCCGATGTTTGCTGCGAGGTTGCAGTCGGCCGCAGCCAACAACTGGCTTCTGGGATCAGCCACGAGGATGAAGCGGCTCCCTTAACCGACAGAACCAACCACGCACACGCACACACACACAAACAGTTGCTAATTCTGATGCAACAGCCTGGAGCTAGAATGCACCGATGATGATAAACAAACAACATTTTGGATGGGGAGGGACGCATGGAGGGCTGAATGGGCAGCAGGAGGGAGGGAGTGCTGAAAAAAATAAGACTCGTGGTCCCTTTTTTTGGGGGGGGGGGGGGGGTGTATATCCCACACCCCACCCTGTACGTACGATTCAGTTTCAGTTCTCTTTAAATGTATGTTTGAAGTTGGGGCTGGGCTGAACGCGATGTTTAAAAAGGAATGATGCAAGAGGAGAGCAGGAGATGAGGGAGGGAGGGAGAAGTGGAGGGGGGAGGGGGAAGAGAGAGCGAGAGAGGAAGCCATGAGGCGAGAGGCAGCTACAGTGAGAGAAATACAAAGGACACAAGGTTCCGTCGCGTGAAAAGAAGTGTTCTCCCGTGGAACGAGGCGTGCGTTGCAGAAAATGCCGAACAAACGCTGCGCGACAAATTCACATTTTGGGGGACGCGCTCGTCGTCATGGCCGTGGTGGGGTTTTGATGAATATTAAAGCAACAATGTCAGCATTTCACTTCCAAGAGAAGCGCATCGCTGTCGTTGCCATGGCGACGGCGCATCGCCTATTTTAGCTCTCCCTGTAGTGATGATTCACAAAAACGGCGAGAGGAATCGTCATTAGGATTTCACTTGATCACTGGATAGTAGCGAGGCAAGCGACGTGCAGAATATTTAAATGCACTTTCTATTGAACCACAAAACATGGCGCAACTGTCAAAGAAGCACATGGCCAAAAAAAAAAAAAGGAGAACAAAGAGAGAGGTTGGATAGTCTCAGATGTCTTTGGAACGGATCGATCAGATCAGCCCATTCATTGACAACATCCATGCAATTTGGAGACAGACACTCCACACGCTTTGCTTTCCTGCCACAGGTACACAAGTTCTAATCGGCTCTGCCCAACCCTAACCCTAGGGTTAGAAAAGAAGGAATAATTTTCTATGACGGAGGGCTTTAGCGCCATCTTGTGGCATTTTAGAAGTCTTTCAGAAAACAGTAAATAGGCCCAATACGGCAAATAACAGAAGCTAGGTGAAATAAATCTTAGAATTCATGAGTAGTGAACCACGAATAGGAGGGAGAGCACTGCACTCCGAAAAATTACTTTCTGAAGACAAGAGAAGCATTTAAAACGCATTAAGCCAAACATTTGATTCACGAGATGCATTGGTTCTGCTTGAGATGGACCCTCAGATGGGAAGGTCATAGATGACAATGTTTTTTTGCCCCCCCGCCCTCCACTTCTACAATCCAACAGCCTTTCTTCTTTACACACACACACACAAGTAGAGGAACACACACAGCAACACATCCCCTTGTGCGACACTTTAATCAGAGCGTGGCATGCTCGCAGTCCAGACAAAGCCCAATCAGGGCGGTGATAATTTGGCCTCTCCTTCAATCAGCTGCACCGTAATTGCATCAGTCACAATCTCCATTTCATCTTTCATCTCTGCTTCGGGGTGAGGGTGTGTGTGGGGAAGAGGGGGGGGCGGTCAACTCAAGATGGAAGGGCGCACTGATGACCAAAGCTTTTTGCTTGAAACGGACAGGCAGCATATCCGGGGGAAGCGAGCATGGAGAACAATAAAATTAATTGTTGACATTTAAATAAGGCGCACCTTTTACGTCCTTTTGGCATCGTTCATCAAGGTGAAAGGGGCGACGGATTTGGATTACATCACAATTGCTTGAACGCTGTAATGTTAATGTCTCTGGTACGGGGAAAATCAGCATTCATTTTGAAGACAAATTGTTCTTCATGCAGCGATCAACTTTACATCATCCGCAAGTGGAGATCTTGCAGTTCCTGATTAGGGATGGGGATCGATTCAAATTTACACACGGGCCCGATCATGGAAAACCAATTTGACTTTGGTAGGGAAGGCATTTTCAGAAGAACCAGTGCTGCAATTAATACAAACTTCTTGCTGTAATTAAGTGAATTAGTAAAAATATGAATATTTACATTTAAAATTTAAGCCAATGCAGTTCCATTAATAATGTATGTTTCAGTGAACATGACCAGATCAGAACAATAAATATGTCTGCCTTCACGCTGGTTGGCACTGACTTCACTGCTTACGCTATTTTGTTTCGAGACGCTAATTTCGCATTGTGACAAGATCTCACGTGAAGTCATGTAAATTTATGGGAAAAGACATTGTTCAAACAATCGATACATGGTTTTATGAATCGATGTTAGGCTATGAAAAGTAAAATCCATTTTATCGATTCATTTAAACCCAGCCTTATTCCTGATAAACATTCTTAGTTTGCAGCGATTTCTAAACGCACTCCAGCGAGTCTGTTATGCTTCTGTTATGTAGAGCACATACGCCTAAAGGAGTGAAGTTAAAGGGAATGAGGAGAGCCGCTTTGATTGGCCGGGAATCGGATTGGCTGTGTTCAGTCCCACAACGGCGCAAACATCCATTTCTCACTGTGACCATCTACAAAAGTGCAAAAAGAAAGGAAAAAAACTACAGGTGTTACATACAGTCCTCTTGGAACAAGGCGTACATAATTTGTTCACTAGTCACGTTACTTTACTATCTGATCACATGCACTGTTAAAATTCCATTACGATTTTTCCGGGCACTGCCTTTAATTGTGTTCAACTTTACAGGCATGACGTCGGCTCTGCAGTTGCCGTTTGGTGTCATGATGTCGTCTTCAAACACATCCCGTTGCATCAAATGTCATCATAAGAGTAATTGTGGCAACACCAGGTGGTGTCAATTTAAGGAACAACATCTACTAACCCAACTGGATGACAATTTAGTGGATTTTGATTGGAGGGGCCTCTTTTTGAAGGAGGACAATATTCTCGGACAAGCCAAAGTCACCCCATACTGCGATAATGCACAAATTAAGCTCAAGAATGGAGGAAAAAAATTAAAACTATCACTTACCCCAGCGCTGTTCTCTTTGGACAAAAAAAAAAAATCTGACTTAGATGTTTTGCATGTAGGCTAATGCATATGTCATGTAAGAAAAACTGACCTGAGTGATTAAATGGGCCATTAATGTAATTTCACAGGGAAGACGAGGCGCTGAGAGGGAATCTATTAAAGTTCATAAAGATGAGGACTCGTGCCCGTCTCTATAAGCTGTTTCCTCCTCATCTATAGAGAATTTGCCAATATGCTAATTATTAATTAAATCGGGTTCCAGAAAAAAGAAAAAGAAAAAAAACCTGCATTGAAGTCTGACTTAAAAAGAGAAGGAGAACTCCAGCTGTTACATAGGATGACTTCAATGAGTTTCAACAAAAAAAATGTGCTCATCACGAGAGTATGCTGCATTTACGAGAGTCTAGTCATTTTATATTTCTACATCCTTCATTTCAATCTGTGTTCTGTTATTTTTCCTGGTGGTAGTGCCGGCGTTGATGTGGGCCAACTGACGTGTGATTGGCAGCTTATAGCATGCAATATGTAAAACACCTTCCGCTACTAAGAAGCAGGAAAACCTTTTTTTTTCCTCCACCTTGCTACAGCGCCACAAGGCGCAAGCTCATTTGTATTAATAACCTGAATAGTGTAACATTAGAAAACAGATGGCGTTGCACTGCCAAGAGTTTGAATTCGGAGGGAGCTTGTTAAGATAAGATAAGATGTCCTTTATTAGTCCCACAATGGGGAAATTTGCAATTACTATTGCATTTAGGCCAGAGGTCCCAAACCACCGACCCGCGGGCCACGGTATGCCACACAGATAAAAAAAAAAAAAATTGCAGTACTTCTGTTTCATTTATTACTTGAGACTAAAATATTTTATTTTGAAAAGTGTGTAAGGGCAAACTGACTGCAGTCAGGGTGGTGGACACTGACGACGTGATTAATCGGCAATCACTATAATAGCAGAAGACGATGTTGAAAGCCAACATGGATCACGTAAGTCGCATGTATGGGAGCATTTTGGCACCTTGACGTGAAACGAGTCTTCAAATTGATGAGATCGGAGGTTTTTTCTCTCTTCTCTCGACAGCGTCATTTCAGACAGATATGTCTAGAAAGCTGCAAACATACTCAACGAACACGCCGCTTCCGCAACGGCTAAATTCAAAATAAAGCTAAACAAATAATACATTGAGTCATTGATGCCAAAAGAATCGCCTTCGTAAGCTTTTATTTTGAAGTTGGCTCTCGTGGTGGCGTAACGGCGAACTTGACTTCCGTTTCTGACCTTTCGGGTTGTTTTGATTAACATGATATAGTTGCCACCAACATCAACACAACGCCATCCCAAAAATCATATTCAATCGCTAATTTGGGACGCTAACAAAGCGCTAGTTAATGACAACTCTCCGGCGTTAGTGGCTACTACTAGCTAGCTGTTAGCATGAGCAACAAGTGCCAGCTCCCCCCACCGGTCCGCAATACTTTTGGCCTTTTAGGAACCGGTCTGCGGCGGAAAAACGGTTGGGGACTACTGATTTTGAGAACAACCAACATAGGATGAGGACATAAGCACCAGGTGTTCTTCTGAGGTTGCACAATTCAATGTCAAACAAATTCAAACAAGAAAATCTCTTGGATTATTGAGCATAAATGCAATGTAACGTAGCAAGCAAAAATATTACACAGCCCTTCTCCGTCAAATATGACTGAATAGATAATGAGTAAAATATTAAAGTTAATGTACAGAATGTTGGAATGGCTCATTTTTATGTCCAGGGATTATTTTATTTATTGATTTTTTGTGATTGTGGTTGCACTGTAACTTGATGTTAACATAAACAATGGCTCAAATTAACTACACAATTAATTATACATGTGCATGCATCCCTTGCATTAGAAAGCTGCTGCATCAGGTCTTTTCGACACTACACAAGAGCAACGTGTGCCTTTCTCCAAACTCCATGCTGGGCAGCATTGCCAAAAGCGGACAGAAGGATCAGTTTAGATGATGTATGAAAGTTATTAGTTATGACATTTATGAATATTTTATGGACGGTAGAGAATGTCATCATAAATTTTGATACAAGGAAATGAGGCAGGAATATAAAACAAACAGCATTAAACATTGAACGTGGCCCCCGTGTCAGAAAGATAATGTGCAGAATAATGGCTGAGCAAACAGGGGAGGGGGGGGTCGGGGGTGTGGGGGCAAAAGAAAGGAAAGTGAAAAGTCAATCGTCCACGCCATTTGTGCTGCTGTGCAGGGATGGGAAAAGGTCAGGCCCGTGGGCCGAGCGACCATTAGAGGCACATCCAGGGGGCGCCGTGTCGGACCGATTTGTTTTGTTTGTGTTCCCAGACAGGAAAAGTCTCCGTGATTTATTTATTGTTTATTTGATAGGTTACTTGCAGTTGTGTTCGTCCTTTTACTGACTGACTGAGATTAGCCTGAATTTGTGGCGATTTCAAAGAAAAACGTCAAGCCATGTCGGCACAAATCCAGATTTTTCTTGAGGGGCATATAATCTAACATGTTTCCACAATTCAAAACAGTTCTTAAATGTTTTGATAAAATGTCTGTGCAATGCATCGGTTGAAACATTCCAAAGATCAATAATTATAACATTATCTAAACAGCCTTGTCAAGCGAGGATAGAAATGGGGATACTATCCTTTCTCATGCGAATTGACCAGTGGTCACCCCCTCTACTGCGGAGTGGGCCGACTTGATTGACCTTTGACCTTCGAGTCCTGTGAGAAACTTGATGGCTGGCAAAGTATTTGGAAACCCCAATTACTTAAGAAGATTAGAGATGCAACGATTAAATTATTAATGGAAAGCTACTGGATGATCAAATGATCGATAATTACTTTGAAAGTCAATTTATTTTTTTCAATTAGTCCACCTGTGATATCACAGTAGAGAACTCAAACTAGTTGCGCACTAGGGCTGAACGATTTATCGTTTTGGGACCCAAATCGCGATCTCAGACAATGCGATTTAGTGAGGAGAAGCTAAGCATGCTAAAGTGAAATACAGAGTAAAAAAATAAATAAATAAATAAAATAAGTGCTTAGGCGTACAGTCGACTTTTAACAGAAGTCTGGCTAGAACTGTGTTATGACAGAGAGCAAGTAACTATGAACACAAATGTTGTATTTCAATCTATACGTATCTCACAATAAAATAAGATGACGGCTACATTAGCAATTTTGCAGACGCTCTCAAATCGGATCACGTAAACGGCTGATGTCATCATGGCGAAGAGGTTCCATGTCAAACGTATATTAAAAATGTATAATCTCATCAATAGTATTTGCACCACAGAGGAGCGAGTTTTGAGATATACACATTTATCTGCAAAGAACCTGTACATTAGTACAAAATGTAAAAAAAATGGGGTTTAAAAAATGCATTTTTGTTACTCAATTACACATGAATACCAAATTATATTTGATGGCAAGTAGTTTTGAAAAACACAAGATCTGCCTCCCTCATAAAAGCTCTTTTGTGTCCTTGCATTATTATATTAATATTTTTAATGTTATATTATATTTTCTGTCATGTTTGTGAATGTCACTGTACATTGCGAAGAACATTGCAAATTAAATCAAAATCAAAATATCTGCCGGAAAAATTGCAATGAATTTATTCCTCAAATTACTGCGCACCATTCCTAATCTGGAAACCTCGTACGTCGGTATCCTCGTAAATCGAGGAGCCCCTGAATAGACAACTAAAAAAAAAAGAAAAAAAAAAAATCACTTTGACATCATCTCCTCCCTTTAAAGATGTCCAACGCCGCTCCTCCCAGCCCATTGGCCCTCGTATTCCCAAACGTATGGTGCCTCTTCCTCAGTACATATTTTCTCAAAAGCTAAATGGACCGTAGTGGGTCCTCGTTCGTGTGGATCCACGTCAGATCTGCTGGGGTTAAAAAAAAAAAAAAACGCAACTCATCTCCGGGCGCAGATGGTCTGGCAAAGGTAGAAATGAAGAGATATTGCCCATTTTCATTGGGATGGCACTCAAGCAAAGACAGTGAAATGCACTATAAATACAGGTAGGGAGGCTGACACTTTTACTCCTGACCATAGTCAAAGAGCAGCAGTCAAGCTAGTCGGCACCCCGCCCCCTTCAGTCGGTGTATATCACTTTAAAGAGGCTATATTTTGCCATTTAGCGCTGATGTGAGCAGATTTTGTTGGGGACAGCAGAGGCATGGAACATCTGGAGAGCGTTCGGGGCTGTTTATAAAGACAGGAAGTCCTCGCTGACCTGTTTTTCACACTTCATTTAATGCCATGGATTGATGTCAAATCTGTGTGGCTTTTGCACGCTTGCGCTTCCGTCTATGCAAAGCAGCCTCATGCACACACATTAACGATGAAGGAGGGGAAGGTGGTCATGCCGGCTGACTAGCCCATTTTTGTGCTTCCAATTTGGGTTAAAATAAACCACCGTGCCTGTGGAAAAACAACCAATAAGACGCAGAGCATGTGTCTCTGAGCTGTCAAACACAGGCACGTTGATAACGGGAATACCACCACGGTCTCACGCTGACCTGTTATTTTAGGCTTCGGGAGATTTGCAGAACCTATATCGGAATATTCACTGAATTGCAAGCAGAAGCCATGCGAAAGCACATCCGGCAATTGTGTGACGCAGAATTAGCAACATTACTGCCAAAAGGAAAATTATATATCGCCTCCTTTTGATTTTGAATTGTACAGTACGTTAAAAAAAAAAAAAATCAATGTAGAAGCGAACAGCATTTTTCATACATTTTGTTGACGCTGGATTTACGCCCTCTGTGACCCAATTCATGATATGTTTAAAAATTGAGCTTGTGCACGTGAGTCAGCGTTGTGACTTTTGGGGAGAAATGTCTTGAGGCTACATTCAAATCATGCTAGCAGTTTTAGCAATGCAAACATTGCAGATTAACATAATTTTACACGTGTATAACTGATAAAACATTACATTTAAATTCCTTTTTAGGTTTTATGATGGTGAGTCTCAAGCAAGGGATTCATTCTTGCGCGGACATTTAAGAGCCTTTCAAACGCAACACAAACATTCCACCGCGCCTGAAAGTGCTACATTTCAACCACACTTGACATCCCGCAACTTGGAGCAAGCGGACAAGCTAATTATTGCCGCGCAGCATCCCTCCCTTCTGCCTGTGACAGTTGGCACGTCAAAGGCCAGCCAGAAGAATAGCGCGCGGCCAGCAGGGGGGCGGGGCGGGGATTAGCGTTCAGATGGCACCTGTTGCCAGCCACTGTGCCCATGTCGGCTGGAGATAATTACAGTGATTTTGTTTCGAAGAAGGGCGCAGGGGTAATTGAAGTCCTGGCATGGCGAAGCGGGCGGACGGCGCTTTCATATCGCTATCTCGTGCCGCATAGAAGCGAGAGCCGCGCGCAACAAACAGAGGCTAAAGATGAAGAGCACATCCGCATAAAAACCATAATCAAGCCATAGTTGCTACAGCAACGTCTTCCCTGACAGATAACAGTGTGAGGCGAGCGCTTGGCAAACATTTAGAATGGTAATCAGAAGACCTAATGGCGTGGATGTCTTGTAGTCGAGCGGCCGGGACGCACAGCAAGACGTCGCCATAGATCTTGAAGAAGAAAAAACACACACACACACATCTGCCAGTGAACACTTGTGCTCATCCACTTAGCAGGCCTGTTTTGCCATCACTTGAGCCTTTACAAATGAGGTTATTTAGTAAACGTCTACCGCGAGACCCGAGGGACGGCAGACGGGCGGGGTGAAGGCGACGTGTAGCATTACACCAAGTGTAACGCTTCCGTGATTGGTGTTAAGGTTTTCATGACACGCAAAAAAGTGAGTAATTGCTTGTCATCGGGAGCTGGCGTATCCCACAATCATCCTCACTTCTGCGCCATCCATCAAGCGTTTAAGTGCCGATGACTGGGCTCACATTTAAAGCGGGGCGGCGCAACCACAATGCGCTGGGGGAGCTCATTGTTTGCTTCGTTACTCCGCAGAGTTCCTGTCTTGGTGTGTGGCGGCTGCATTTTTTTTCCCCCACCAACTTCTGTCAGCGAGTATATGGAAATGAGTGGAGGCGAGGAATTAAGTATGGGATAGTCGGTGGTTTTCCTGCAAAATGTATTGGGACAAATCTTGTAATTAATGATTTATTAATGGTGAACGGGGTTTGGTGATTTTTTTATATACACATACATATATACATATACATATACGTATATGTATATACATATACATATATATATATATAATGTATATGTGTATACATATACATTATATATATATACATATACGTATACACATATACATTATATATATATACACATATACATATACATATACATATATATATATATATATGGTTCCATTTTGGAAAACCTTTCTGACTCTATTACATGGGCTCAAACTATCATTTTCGCACTGCATAAAGATGAAAATCCGAGTTCAGTATATTCAGGAGGTTGCTTCTTCCACTTTCACTCGCTTCACCAGCTTCCTGACTTTATGGAGGAGGGCCGCAAAGGACAGAGTGTGACCGGAAATGAGAATGAGGCGGGTAAAGTGCAACAAGCCGACTTTTCCATTCCAGCCTGAGCCATCTCCCGCTAAACCATGACAGCGGCGGCGCGCAGCAGGTGCAACGCAACGGCAGCATCGGCACGAGTGCATGCATAACCCAATAACAGATATTGTACATTCAGTTTGGCGTCAAGATGCAAACCGCCTCTTCCGCTTGAACCAGCTCAGTCAGCATCTCGACGCTGTTGTACAAGTGCTGCGAGCATGCTGCTCCTCTTTGTCTGTATTCTTTGCACGAGTTGTTCTGCTGCCATGAGAATGGAGGAGAAACGCTCAGATGGACAGGCGGCATTCAAGCGAGCTCTCGAGCCCAAGGCCAGAGCAAAGTAAACAGGTATTCAGAAGTGATGCCGGGCCAAAGCTTAGGCAGGCGGCGATCAATAGCTTAATGGAATTAGCCTGCCTTTGAAACATGACTGCCAATCATATTCACGGCAAGCTCCTTATGTGCACGATCGTAGCGCACTCAATATATTTAAAAGGCAGTATACAGAAAGTGACAATCTTCACTTTAAACACAGCGGCGGCCATCTGTATTCATTTGCCTCCAAAGCAAGACAGGAACATTTTTCTATAGCAGCTTTGTGTGGGTCAAGTTATAAAGCTGCAAAAATAACACTTTTCCTTATCGGTACACGTTCGAAATGAAAATCTAACAAGTCCAAGGATATCGGGAACCACTTCAAATACTATTAAGAATCGGCAAGAAAACTGGCCAGTCAAAAATGATGAAACAGTCAATGATTTAAAATACGCTTAATATTTGGTGATTTTAAATTAATTACAAGATATTATTCAAGTAAATACCTGTAACCAGCTTGACAAAAAAAATAGATGAAAAATGTGATTAATAGCAATTAATTAAGGATTTTTTTTTTGCTATTAATTATTTAAAAAATTCATTTGCTTAACCGCACTAAAAATAATTGATAAAAAAAATGAAAAATAAATTATCCATCAATTTATTAACTCTCCTGCGCTGAATTTAAAGGAATCAAGTCGGCTGTGTGTACTCCCTCTACGGCGCAAACGCTTATGCCTTACTTCGCCCCTTCTAATACCGTAAAAAAACAAAAAAACTCTACCCAAGCACACAAATGGACTGCGCTAGCCATTTTTTGTGGCCATCAACCCATCGCTCGAACTCCAACAAGAACCATTTTCCATTAAGGGCCAACTTGCACGTAATTTACCCCATACAGCCGGAGAATTGGACTCCAAAGTTACAGTACATTTTTCAGGCCTGAAATGGTGCACATGTGTTCAAGGCTATGTGAAGGGTACAAAAGCAGTAACTTGAAAATGACCACAACAGTGACAAGCCTTTGTAACCCTAAAGGAGCAATAATGTCTTTTTTTTTTTTTGCCTGTAGTGTGTGTCCAGGATCTCATCAGCTGGTGAAAAGTAGCCCACAAGCACAGTAAATCCCCCTAACCTCTGACGGGAAGCTGCAAAGGGGGTGACCAACGGAGGCCAGTACTTCTCGGATATAAATACATCCCTCTGCACACAGACACCAAAAGCCAAGTTCACTGCAGGGGTGGTGGGCGTGGCAAGCGATTAAGGGCATGGAACAGATGCCCACCTGCTCCCCCTGAACTTGGCCGTGGCTCGGCGATGCCAGGCTGCCCTCTGCTGCCCCCGGGTGCCTTAATACACCGTTTCCATCTGTTGCCTGGAAAGTGAAGGGCAGAGACGTCTAAGTACCAAGACGGCGGCAAAGCCAAAACCGCGCCTCCTGTCGCCTACCACAGACCACAAACATGTTTGAAGTTTAAAGGCTTGATATCATCTCTGTCAAAAGTACATCTTGACACTTCTGGTTTGTCCTGTCTGAATTGGATGCACTCTAAAATCTTTCCATCCAACTCCTTATTAACTTTCTTTCACCTCCCCTTTGTCCCTAATTCATGTACTGCAGCTTTAGCTCCGCAAGCCTTCCTCTTCCTACAAACAATGCTGTAAATTGTCAGCTTTAAAGATGCTACCGGTGCTGGGTTATCAAAACCTAGCACTACAAATATATTGGAGGATATCAACTCATTTACTACCATTGACGGCTTAAGACGTCGAATATAATTTTTTTTATTTTTTTTTTATTCGACTGGTAGTGAATGAGTTAATGACTTCCAACGAATAGGGCTGGCCTTAAAAATAAATAAAAATTAAAAAAAAAAAAAAATATATATATATATATATATATATATATATATATATATATATAAAAATTTAAATGTATTTTCCTTTACAGTTTGTGTGGCCAAAAATCCAAAACATATGCGAACAAAATATCACAACTGTTTTTAAGTTTCTATTTTCACACCAACACACGACCGCAGAAGGATTAAAAGTGATGGCGCTGCTCATGTGCGGCGCGCGTGAACAAACAGGATAAAACACCGTCCGTCAAGCAACAATAGTTCTCCATTGGCTTGCTCCTTTTCCGCCGTTTTTTTTTTTTTTTTTAATAATGATTATTATCAGCACAATGCCCGCCTTTGCTTTAATTACCTTGCAAATAAACTTGCATGTCATTACTTTTCAAGCCAATTACAAGCTGCCTAATGGAAGCGCTTAATTAGCAGATACTCTAGCGTTAAAAAAGGAAGTAAACAGGGGGGAGGAAAAAGAATGAATACGGGGTGGTGGGGGGCAAAATGTTGGTTCGCATGCACCACGCAATTATACAGTCAGAAGATAAAATTCGCCTCTACTTCCTTTGCTGTTTGGCAGCAGCGCCACTATAGAGGTCCGCGAGCCGCCCGCCTCCCCGCGCCTGTTAAGCGGGCCGCTGACAATGGAGCACTCAGCATGCGGTGACCCGGACCCCCTAATAGCGCTACGCCTGTCGTGGCCCTCGCAGCTGGAGGACAGGAAACGGCACAATTCAGCATGTTGGCCATCTCGCCCGCCCCCAACGTCTCCGCTACACAACGCCATACATCCAAATAAAAACAGCTCGGCGGCACTGACATCCTTTTTTTTTGTTATTACCATACAAACAGTCAGGACGGGGATCTCGCATGTTTGCGATAATGGCAGGCTTTCACCTTTTATGGTAATTAGAGTCCATTCACCATGACAGCGGGCTTTGTGGAGGGGAAGCATCACTGTGTCATTAGCAGAAAATGTTCCAGGCCGCAGCCACTGCCTCCCTGAAAGGGTCGTGACTATGTGACAGAAAGAAGAAAAGAGTTACCATGGCTTCTCTAAAGCCTTTTCGAATGCAAGAGACAGCGAATATGGCAAGGGGGGGGATCTAAGTATGTGGAGGGACCGCGCTCGACATTTGAGTCGGTGGACTCAAAGAAGAAAGAGTCAATAATATGGCGAAGCCGTGCCCAAATCACATTGCGGCCGAAAAAAAAAAAAAAAAATGCTGAGCGCATTAAAGAATGAAAACAGAAAACAGCTGTAACTATCTCGGAGCTGACAGGAGTGCTGGGGACGGGAGAAAATGTTTCTTCGGCGGCGCCTGCATCGGCCCATCTGAGTGGAGGGAGCCGAGCGATAACGGCGGTGTTAAAACCCGAGCGCTCTGCGAGAGAGAGAGAGATCTGTCACTACGGAGATTAGACAATCACAGGAAGCTAGGAATGGAGCGGGCGGAGGTGTTGGCAGCGTAACACCACCGGTGTGATACGAGAATGCGGCCAGCATAATTGCGTTTTTTGGGCCCTTATCCTCTCCGGAATCGCGCCCCGTTTGGCGACACTTTGGAGGCCGTTATCGGTTGCCATTCTCCCGCTATCCGGACCTAATCAAATTTGCTGCGGCGAGTGAGGGGAAAGGCAGAGCTGTGACAAACACAGCAACGATTAGGTCAGGGTGGCTTGTATTTCTTTCTTTTTTTTTTGAGTGCGTGTGTGTGTGCACTTTTTTTTTCCTTTCTAATTTCAGATGAACGGTTTGCTTGGCGTGCTTATCTTGCTTTCATTAGTGGGCTGTCACGGTGAAGACCCTGCCTTCACCGTGACAGGCAGGAAGGGGAGCAGAGAAGTCAGGAAGCTGGCAGAAAAGGACGTGGAAAAAGCGCATACCTGTTTGCTTGTGCACGGACAACACCAAGCATGCAGTTGGAGTCACACGTTTATATGTTGCAAAGGGCACGGAACTCATTTATTGCGGAAAAAATAATATATAACTTAAGTCACCTAAATTTGCTAAAAGATTGGTTGGAATCGGCGAGAAAAGTTCAGCGAACCACATTCACTAATTTGTGATAGGCCAATATGCTTTTCGCAGTGCCATTAGTCACAAAGGCCGATAACTAAAATTTGAAGCTGATATTCATTTGTTGAAGGGGTAAAATGGTGTCAAAAGTTTGAAAACATGACTTAGCTTACCTCTCCCGCTGCGTGTGACTCGAGGTGAAAAAGCAAAGAGGCAGCTCATTACTGATTGGCTGCTACCCACTAAACAAGGAACCAATCAGATGGTGCTGTGGGCGGGCCAATCTGCTTCTGCAGGCAAGGCCACAAGCACAAAATAAACCAGCTTTTAATTTAGCGGCCTTGAAAGTTAAAAAAATAAAATAAGGCTGATGCCGATAAATCGGCAAAATGCCAAATACCAGCACCGATTATCGGCCCGGATATATTTAATGATAGAAAACATGACTTATTATTTCTAAAATAAATAAAGTGATGTAAAAAAATATATTGCTGGGAGAGGCTTTTGGAGCCATTTCCGAAACAAACTCAGATTGCTCAAACACCATCAAAACATTTGATTTTGTCATTTGCAGCAGGTTACTGGAAGTAAGCCCCTGCTCTGAAATCAAGAGGCTGAATTGAAATTTGCAGCCCGCCAGCCAACCACAATGATAAGCCAAATACTTATAGCCAGACGGGACGGAGATTGAGCTATTTGGCCATAATGACAACATGCTCGGAGGCTTTCAAATCCAAGTAGCAAGTTGGACATCATGCTGTGGATGTTTTGATGCCAGTGCTACTAGTGCACATTTGGATGGAATTTTGAAGCGGCGGTACTTCAAATTCAGCTCAATGGGGGTTCCAACAAAACACAATGAAATCCAATACACATGGCACAGGTGAACCCAAATGTAGAACAATGGACCAAGAAAAAATTGAATTGACTTAACAACAACTCTGACTAGTCCAGCACCAAACGGGAAGCGTAGCCACAAAGTTGACTTCGACGTCGAACAAAGGAGTCTTTGAAAACTTTGAGGCGTTTAGGACCAGGTCATGCAGTGTTTCACAATCCTAAGATAGCAAAACGTGGAAATTCTCACTTCCATGTCATTGTAGCACAACACTAAACAGCCACGGGGAGAGGCAAACATGCTCAGGCAGAAATCGGGGATGGGGAACATGACGGAAGGGAATAATCGGGCAGATAATTCCAATTGCTGCAGAGTCTTCCATGAGCACAGCAAAAAAAAAAAAAAAAAAAAAAAATTATCAGTATATTAAACTCATTTACTACCACTGACGGCTAAAGACGTCAAAGATCCATTTTTTTTTTTTTTTTACTCGGCTGGTAGCGAATGAGTTAAATAAGTGGCAAGAAGTGGGCGTGGCCGACTGACAACAGATGGCAGAGTCGAAAAACACCAGGAGAGTGCACCGGTGATTGATGCAAAATTTCTGCCAAAGATAACATTTTTGATCAACGGCATCAGATAGTTATCATATTTTGGTGAGGAGGTTTTCAGCGGTGGATTCAGACCACAGCTGTTTTTTTTTTTTTTCCCCCATTTTCGGTTGAATTATTCATTCAAGAGGAAGGGTTACAATGTCACACTGCAGCAGTGCGATTGTCAAGCCAAGAGAACATGTCGGCTGTAAACTTACTCCAGTTTCACCTTCAAGTTTGACTTTATTGCTGCCATGGGGTTCACACAGAAAAGCTGCGAACACTCCAAGCTATTCATAGCTCTCAAAGTGAGTGTGCAATTTGACGCAAGAGCACGAAGAAAAAAAAAAAAAAAAAATTGTGCATGGCATGTTATCAACAGTGTGTCAGGGGGCAAAGCGCCGCACGGATTACCGAGCGAATTCAAATGAGCTCGAAAATGAGCATGAAGTTCATTTTTGTTCCTTGGCCTGCAGTCGGACTATATTTGGGCGTAAGAACATTTAATAATGCAATCACACTGCGCAGTTGCACTTCAAAGTATTTACTGAATCATCGCCTGGGGTGAGGATTTAAATTCCGAATAAATGTGCGCGTGAATGAGGCAGGTATAGCGCCGCGACGGATTCCGACAGATTGCGAGAGAAAATATGCAAGAGGCAGGTGAAGGTTAGCGTCGGCCACAAGGCATCCATCTCGGCGACGGAACGCGTGCAGACGGATGGGAGGCGAGAGAGCGGCTCGGGAAGGGAAAGACTGATAGAGGCGGAAAAGTTGCAGCAAACTGAGAGAGGGAGAGAATTTAAAGGAGGCCGGATGGATCAATACGTTGCCATGACAGCAGCTCATCGACGACCATCATTCTCGAGCTTTTACCTCCCACAAAAAAAAAAATAATAATTCCAAACGCGAGAGCGCAGGCATTCTCGAGGCAGAGCGATCCTTTTCGGGGAATTGTACATTCTTCACACCGCATATGATGGAATTTGGTCATTAGGAATCTGAAAATGACAGAAATATAACAATTTCAAACAGTTTGCAGCGGCCCTAATGGAAAGATTTCGGCAAGGATCAAGAATTCTAGCATATGTTCTTTTTTTGAGATTCTAAGAAGGAGTGGGCCTGTCTCTCGCCAATTAGCCTCCGTTCACCTTGCGACCTCGACAACGAGGTTTGGCAAAGCAGACCTCATTTTGTTCGCTAAGTCTCTTGGCTTGGACATGATGGCGTCGCTAAATAGTCCGGCATTTGCGTGACGATGACGATCTTCCACCACCCGAGCGGCCAAGTCTTGGGTGAAAAAAAATGTAAAACACTTGTCACGAAATGCTAATGACATTTTTGGGGGAAAGATGGCTAAAATGCTCAAGAAGGTTTAAAAAAAAAAAAAAAAAAAAAAAAAAAAAAAGCGAAATAAGAAATTATGTGTAATTCTGCTCAATAAAGAAAAAAGAGAGAGAGAAAAAAGTAAAACTAAACGACGGTCAACGTTCGCTATTTGTGGAGGTTGAGGTGGCCCATAAATTGCCAAAATCGTCGCCATTGACGCCCATTGAAATGCATTGGGGGATTGTTGTGCTATAAAAATAAAACTGCCTTGGCTTGCCTTATTTTTCACATCCCTCCACCAGGTTTTTTTTTTTTTTTTTTTAAAGAAATCGGCTTTTTTGGGGGGGGCGCAGTCCCGCCACCCAAATCGACACAATCCGATGATGAGCTAAAATAAACGACGAAAGCGTGCCATGCTTGTTGACATAAAAGTAGAAAAACAACCCAGCGTTTACCTTCCGTAAAGTTCTGTTGCGTAATCCTGCTTGCTAACATACAAAATGCAATTATTTCATTAAAACCCTTCAAGGAGGTAAACAAACATGCGGAACATAAAGCACACAAGCTGTCACATTTCCTAACAAAGCTTAAAGAGATTATTGCAGACAACTTCCAATCCCACAACACAGCGTACAAACCTAAACGCACCTTTTGTTTGTACACCAAACATCAACACATTTGTAAAACTAATTGAATAGTGCGGCAAATCCAATCTGCTCAAACTATTTATAGTTGCGAGTCTCCCAACCAGTACTTTGGGCGGTTATTAACTACAAAGATTCATTGGGAGTGTGGCGAGACTGGGTATACTGCGGATGCTCTAATCGCCCTGATCTATGCGATCCATTTTTCAGCGAGAAGCCGCCGTCTTCCCCGGGCCCAGATGGTGTCATTACTGTGGTAAGGCCGAGTGATTATACGCCGCTCACACGGCGAGAAACGACAATTGAGGCTTCTATAGGCAGCATTCGCCATCTCGCTCTTTGACTGTTCCTTACACTTTGCGCATTCCCTTCAATTGCACGGACCTCCATTCCACATGAAACGGATGAAAATTTCAAGCTGGGGGCTCGCGATGTGCTATCGCTTCATTATACGACGATGTAGAGCGGGAACTTTGCTGAAGTTTATTTCTCTAGTGCGGTGCGGTGGCTTCCATTGGAAAGTGCTGAGCGGAACCGTTAGATTCATCTAACAAGGACAACAGCCACATACGCGCCCGTGTGCGACTGATCATTATTTCTACCTTTATTTCGAGTGTGTAATGTGGTTGCCTTGAATTACTCAGAAAAGGAACAATCGTGAGCGAACCCGACATTTTTTCTTTTTTTACAATATGGCTTATTTCGAGTCTTTATGTCTATTTGTATTGCGCAAGATGATGGTTATCATTAATGAGTGGCGAAGCCCACACGTTTGCCAAGCGTGGAATTTGAATGAGTTAGGCGGTAATATTAACCGTTTTTTTTTAGCTATCTCAGGGGGCGGCCATTTTGTTATTTCTGTCGACTGAAAATGACATCACAGTTTCTCAGGGCTCAGATAACGACCATCGCAGCTCAGTTTCAGAAAACAGGTGAGCCGTGATTGGTCTGAGCAACTGTGATGTCATTTTTAGTCGACGGAATGTAACAAAATGGCCGCTCACAATGTCATGTTTAGACTCGTGAAGGTGCATAGAACATTTTAGTGCAAATCATTTTTTGAGGTTGACTTCCCCTTTAAGTCTGATTTTTTTAAGGACAATGTAAAAGCCTCTCCAAACCAATCCACCGTCTGCCAAGAAGTCGACATGTCAGACGAGAAAATGACCAAATACACACACATTTGACTTCATCACAAAGAAATGTTATGGCAATTTATCAATTTCCGCTTCAAACCGATTTTAATTCTGAAAAAAAACCATCACAAGCATTTACCGCGTGTCAACGTGATCCACCATTCTTTTACTTTGTCACACGACTGCATCGTGGTGAAATTGGATGCTACATTAATTTGTCCGAACTGAGCGCCATTCCAATGCGCTTGTTCCTCGCCAGTGGACCGGAGTGTCCAATTCCAAGTTTTCTGGAATACCCGAAAAAGGTCAGGACGGTGAGAGAGTGAGCTGTGACACACCTCCGACAAGGCGAGAGCACATGAGATGGAGTGCAAGCAGGATGAGATTGGAAGAGAAGAGAAATGAAATGAAAAAACAAAAAAATAAATGCGCTTTGAAAACAAAAGAGTCGCGATGCTGCTATATGGGATCCGCGGGGAATTTCAGAGTAGGAAGATAGAGGGTAAAGGGGGGGGGGCAGATTTTGTTATTTTTTCCCCTTTCATGGTCTATTTGGTTTGTCAAACCATGCAGCTTAAATCCTCCCTTCAGCGGCAGCAGCATGTTTGAGGCCAAAGCACACAGTGGCACACTCACACGGGTACATACACAATACTACAACGGGCCACATGGCGAAACACGGTAGAGTTCATTCCATTTTTGTAACTACAAAAAAAAAAAAATGCCAATCCCTCGTTTGCTAACAGCTGTGCATAAGACGATCCAAAAGATGCCAAGTTTCTGACCTTTTTTTGGTATTTTTAAGTGATTGTACTCCCCCCCCAAAAAAAATACAATTTCAAACTCATGTTTGGTGTTATAGTAACACGCCATGATGAATTATGAAGTCATGCTACCAACATGGTAGCCGTAGCTAACGTCGGCTTGTTTCCAGTGAGAATGCTAGCCAATTCATGCTGCGATTTTGTTGAAAGTTGCTAACTTTGTAGGCCTGGGTAATGATTCAAATTTCCAAAATCGATTCGATTTGATACGCGGGGACCCGATTCGATTCGGTTTTCGATTCACGATTCACTTTGAGTCTCGCAGTACCAATTTTACTTTCATATGGAACCATTCATGAACCATGACGGAATTAATTAATTCCTATTGAAATTAGCAAATTGAAGCCAATGTAGTTCCATTAATCTTGTACGTTTTATTAAACGGGAACTGCTCAAAACAAAAAATACATCTGCCTTCATGCTTGTTGGCACCGACTTCACGGCTTCCGCCATTTTGTTTTGAGACGCGACTTTTACGTTGGTGACAAGATCTTGCGTGAACTCCTGTCAATTTATATAGTGGAAAAAGACATGATTAAAAGTAGCGATATATGGATTATCAATTCATATTGGGACTACTACAACATCGCGGGCCGTGGCTAACAGTGCTAACGCTAGCTAGTTCATGTCTGTGTTGCATTTGATTTATCTTAACTACCCACGGTCATAATGTTAGCCAATTCATTCAAGTTAGCCGCTCCAAACCACCAGCGAATACGAAAACCCTTATTCTTCTGAATAATTCAGTCTATTTTCCATAATGTGTCCCCTTTAAATATCGCCAGTCCTATTTAAAGTCATTAACACTCAGCTTCCCTCACCCGCTTTGTGCTTGTAATTGCTTCCTTGCTTCTGTAAGTAAATCCATCGCCTCCTCCTCCTCTAGCGCGTCTTCGCTAGCTCCCTTCTGTTGACAGAGAGCCTCCCTGCAGTTCCCTAGCAGCAACATGTGATTGTATAATAACTCACTTTGTGTATCTGAGCAGCTACTTTGCTTCAGGTAGTCCTAATTTCTTTTTGGTTTTTGTTTCCCTTTCACAGCTCCCTATCTCAGCTGTTCCCACATGACATATACACGCCACATTTGTCCCTATTTGTTCATCCCCGCTCTCTTTCTCTCGTTTCAGCAACTTTTCTTTTGCATTACGGATGCCGTCTCTTTCTCTTTGTTTTCACCTCGTACGCTCGATCCTTTAACACAGGCACACGTGTCTCTCTCTCTCTCTCTCTCTCTCTCTCTCTCTCTCTCTCTCTCTCTCCCTCCCTCCCCCTCTCTCCCCCACCTTCATGTCACACATTCTGTCTCTTTCGGATTTGCTTTTCTTGGCTTTCCGAGCCCTCCCTTCTCACTCTCTCCATCTCAAACCTCTTTCAGCATGTTAAGATGCAGAATGGCACAATGCCGCAAGCGGGGTTAGTTACGCAATAGTTTGAGAATACTACAGGATTGCTGCAATATGGGGAGGTAAATATGTTATTGCATTTGTCACAAAAAAAGAGTTCCTTAAAAGGCGTCTTTACATCTTCAATTATGAGGTGGCTCTCGCATACCTTAACTCATCAATGCGGTCATTTAACCTTAAAATAGCTTGTAATAGGAGATTCCCGCCTCATTGCCAGAGCAGCACTGGATCACCAACTTTAATATCTGGTAAGTCAGCCTCTCACAATGCATTAGTGCCAGTGCAGTGCTTGTAAAAGCATTGGTGTACAGTAAACTAGTCACACAGTGTTTATTTCATGTTATAAAGAGTTAAATTAGTGTTTAGCATGTGCAATACTGAAAGTCTTAGCCTGCTGCTAGCTTTATTGCTTTAATGAGCAACAATAGCTCGTGGACTTCCAAAGACGGCACATTGATTGCATCTGTCAGAAAAGCAATAACACAAACGGAGGAGGGAGAGGATCTGGTGTTTTTAGGTTGGGCTAATTTTGACTGGGAGGCCAATGCAAGTGTGGTTTTGGGATGGATATAGTTATGGAATGCTTATTGACAGAGCTGGGCGAGGGGTGACAAATTTTGAAAAAGGGTTCAAATTAAGTAGTACGACGTGCGCGATATTGGCTGACTTTATCAAGATAAAACTAGACTCATTGTGCACATTTGTGAAGAAGAAGAAAGAAGAATGTGAGACGAAGAAGGAGACAAATAAGACCATAATAATGTAAGCGCATTTGAATAGTAAATTAGCCAGCTAACAATCTTTAAATAAACCTCTGTCGTTAGCATCTCTCCTACGGCGTCGTCATACACGGACAATTTTTATGAATAAGGCCAGAGGGTCGAGAGCGGACGGCGAGCCAGATTGTGGCCGGAGGGCGGAGGGCTGACCGGCAAAAAAGGGTCAAGTGCCCAGCTCTGTTTATTTATGAACACATTCAATGTGTTTATATGCTACTGAAAATGCTCATAGATAACTCAAACTCAGAATTAGTAAAGTCGTAGAGTAAACCTGTGATAGAATTTAGACAAGATTTCAGTATATTTTATAAAGATTGACATTTTTTTAATGCAAATAATCTGCTTTGGTTCAATAAAGCTTGGGAAATGTAACTAGTGGGCACTTTTGAAAAAAATGGCTTTAAAGTAAGTCACACTCCCCACCTTGTAGTTAAAAAAAAAAAAAAAACTGGATTGCTTTTTGTTATTCTCATGAAGCAGTACCAGAAGAAGGAACAAGCAGTCTCCTTGTGCAATCATGACCAAGTGCCTGGGTTCTTCACTTGGCTGTGCCGAGTGCGGAGGAAGAGGAAAGCGGGGGCAGCGAAAATGGTAATGCACTCCCCCAGCTTACAATGAGCCGCATGGAGAAGCCAGATAAGACAGCCTGGCCCCTGCTCCGACTGCTGGAGTAAAGCCTCTCCATCGACGCAAGCAATGACTGCAAGGCTTTGGCCCACGCCTCACTCGATCCACTCTTTCCCAGTGATGCCTCTATTACAATGGCCGCCCCACAGCTACGTGGGCCCACGCCAGCCGCGCAGGCTTTATAATTAAAGGAACCATGAAGTGCCCTGGACACTGGCAATTGATCTGAGTGGCAGTCCAATATTTCCACCAGGGAAATAAAACTCGCTCTGCCAGTGAGGCAAAAGTGAGAATGGAAGGCAGGGAGTGTTGGGAAAGTGAAGCGGTACAAAGCTGGAGGGTTGGTGGGGGGGGGTGGTTGCAAATGGGTTGTGCACTACCGCACGCGAGTGCGCATGTGTTGGTAGACACACAGAAATCTGCTAGAAATGTTCGGGTCTTCACTGGCACTGGTCTCCAACCATGGGGCGGCGGCCTGGTACAAGTTATGGACTTGTGTGAACTGGTCTGCAGCGGAAAAAAAGGATGGAACTACTGTTCATTGGGAGACTTTTGACTTCTGGTGCCCTTCTTTGGCAGCATCACACAAAAGTAACCAAAGAAAAAGCAAATCAATCCATTTTGCAACATCTCATGTGATTTGTTACCGTCACACGTCACTATGTTTCTCAAAATTAAAGCCATACGGCGACACTTCTCCAAGCTGTCTGGAATGACTCCAGGTCAGACTGAATAAAGCACGAGCACGTCAATATTTTAGAGTCGTTCCAATGCATCCTGCCTGTGTTTTCATCAAGGCTCCAGGGAGTCCCGAGAGAGAGAGACACAGTTGGAAAGTGAGCAAAACAGATCATAAGACGATGAATATAGTCTACTTGAAGCGTGGGAAATCGCAGGAATCCACACAAAGTACTCTTCTAGGCAGCTAGCTACTATAGATAGTGTAGCTAGCTAGATAACTACGGTATAGAAGGCGGTTTCTCAATAACAACATCGCGCAAAGTTTGGCCTTTTTTCAAGTCAAGTCTTCCCAAGTCAACCGATCAGTGGTGGGTGGGCATGTCAGTCCGTCAGTCATCATTCCATCATTATTTCTTCGGCAGTGACAGACAATCGTCATCCAGAACACGCTATGTGTGTGTCTTTTTTTTGTTAGTTTTTTTTTTATTTTTTTATTATTATAATTATTTTTTATTTTTTGCAAGCATGAAAGTGATGGATTAGGAACATTCACACCGCCGCCGCACTGAGCTGGACAAAATGTGACGTGCCCACCAGTGTAACGGATGCATGCTTGGTTTAAGACGGCAGACAAGAAGAACCATTCTGTGCACGCTTGGTTTATGAATAATTTCAATTGGAACAAGGCCAGAGCCACGACGTTTCACGACCTCACAAGGATGTAAGAACAGGAAAAAAAAACTTCAATTGAAAAATCGCCTAAGTCTGTCTCCCTACTTATCTATGTATCTATAGTATCTATTTACAGTATCTATCGAGCTAGTTAGCTAGCTTTCTAGACAGCTAGATAATGTAGATATCTAGCTAGATAGCATTTGATAGCTCTCTAGCTAGCTATCTAACTATAGTTAACTGGAGCGGCATCAAGCTAGCTAGATAGCTATCGAAGGCCATCTAGCTAGATAGCTATCGAAGGCTATCTAGCTAGATAACTATCTAGAGAGCTAGCTGGATACGTAGCTATCCAAGGCTAGCTATCTATCCAGACAGCTAGCTCCTAGTATGACAGTTAAACGCATATCTTTTAACTACTTTAAATGCTTCTCCTGTGTCACCGGGTGAATAGTTTTACCACTTGTATGAAAGTTGAAAAAAAAAACAACAACAACATTGGCTTACCAGTTAACCACGGTGTTCAAAATGGGAATAAATCCATGCAGATCTATTTGCTGAATTCATAGCAATAAAGTGTGCATTTGAAGACCACGTCTTGTCATAAAATCACAATTAATCATGAACTACGTCAGCCAGGCCGCATTCGAAAAAGCGAACACACACACAGCCAATGCTAAAGAGGAACACAGAGCTCTATTTTCGAAGCACGGCGAGATGAGAGCACGCCGGAGACACGCAGTCCACAAAGGCGGCATTACGTCAAAGGTCGTTAAAAGCGAGATGTCCTGCTGTACATCGGCACCCTGTAGCGACGTGCAGTATAATGAGATGACATACTGTGGAGGCTGAAGGAGTATATTAAGTAAAGCAACCTTTGCCGGTAATTAAAAACAGAAGCGGGGATGGAGGTAAAAGCCAATCAGAGGTGACTTAATGAGAATCAATCAGCGGTGAGAAGGCTGAGAGCTGTGCGGGAGGCTTATTCTCCAAACAAAAGGATGATGGGGAAACGCACTTGTCAATAGATGATGTTGAGGTTCGAGCTGCTCAGTAACTTCATTCCCAAAAAAAAAAAAAAAAAAAAAAAAAAAAACGGAATTAAAAATAAATAAATAAAAATAATAAATAAAAATAAATAAATAAAGTAATGAATCAATAATAAACAATAAATAAATAAAAAATAATAAATATATATATATGTATTCGCGCCTGAACTCATCTTTATCAGCATTCATGCATTTGAAGGAATTTCAAGTACCGCAGTAGCGATTCAACTAAAATGGATGCAATGCGTGCAACTGTCCTTTGTTGAAACGATCCAATTTACATATTCAGTACATCTACAGAAGGACGACTTCCAAGTAATGATTTAAAGCAAGCATTTTGACGTGGAGATGTTATATTTTTAAGGCTGTGCCAACTTTCACGCAGGTCCCCGGGTTGAAAACATCTCGCCTATACCAACTAACGTCTCCCCGCATTGATTTTCTCCGTAGCATCTCCAAGGGGGCTGTGGCCGAGTAATAGTATCATTTTTTTACTGGACATTGTGGGATTTATGACTGCCTGGTATATCCATTTTGGCTTTTCCGGCCTTGCTTCTTTCATAAAAGTACCTTCCTCCTCTTTCACTGCTTCCTCATCCATTTTTCTGGTCTCAATAGCGCCGCTGCTTTTCAAAGCCACCGCGATGACAGTAATGCGCTTTCCCTTTTCATCTCCAAGCAAAGGCTGAATTATCGGCGTGTGATAGGATATGAGTGGGCTTGTTCTTCTTTGCTTCAGCAAAAACAAGGTAGCTGGAGCAGGTATTTGGGGGGGGGGGGAAGGGAAAAAATAAAATCGATGTGGGCTGTTTGTCTCCGCTGGGTCAAGAGAGGAATGGCTTTTAGCGGCAAAGAGCGCAGCCTCCCGGCGTTATTCATTCGACAAGCTCTGTGTAGAAACACGCGAGGCTGACTCAGGGAGCCGTGAACAAAGCGCAGACCCGCCACGGGATGATAAAGCTTAATGTATGCTTGGTCAGACTCTAGCGCTAAAGCAACGTTTGATGCTGACAATGCCGGATGTCTTCAAGATGAGCAATAAAGTCGACTGTAGACTTAATGACGATGTTATGGCAAATTAAGTGATGGAAAATATCATTTGTGCCTGTTTTAACTTCTCTTGTTCGCATTATTGTGCATTTTGTGTTGTGGGAATAGTGATGTCATAGACGGGAAAAAAAGAGTGTGGTGTTTTTAGATTATTTTTTTAATTTATTAATAAAAACAGAACCAGTCAGTTGAAATGCAAACATGTTTTTTAAAACCTGCTGTAAAAAGTACACATCCGCTTTGAGATATGAGTGATCCAACTTCGATCGGATAATTATTGCTTTGACTTGCAAGCAAAAATTTGACATACACGCGCTCATTTCATTATCCGTTGCAAAAAAAAAAAATTACCGCATAATAGGAGTTGTGAAAGTCTTCTTTTGTCATCATGATTGCATTATACTGCCCCCGGTGGTCAAGTCAGGCACATTCTCACCTTCATTCTCGCCATAAACTTGACACAAAGAGATTTTGTATATTTACGAATCAAAAGGTTCATATGATTTAGAGTAATGTGCATCCACTATCTTAATGCCAATATATAAGATATGCCATAGATGGGCTAACAGAAATTAGCTAAGATGAAAAGCAGAAAAACTGCATGGTAATAAACAGCAGTGACCGCATGAAAAAATGTCGTCAGTTATTTGGAAAAAGTCAACAAGCTTGGAAAATGAATGAATTCTTGCAGCCGGTTCTGGGTACGCTTTTCTGTTTCATGCTACTGCAAACATTTGTGTTTGTTTAGTACCACTGACATCTCTTTTAGGAGCTCCTTTGTCCTTTGTTCATCCACTAAAACGCATCAAAAGGTTTCTGTCTTTTTCTGACCTAAATTCATTCAAGTTGTTCTTTCCAGCAAAAGGTATCAAAGCAAGCACATTTCTTGCATGGTCTAATCTTTGACATCAGGCGCAATTTAGCTAAAGGAATACTGGCATTTATGGAGCGGAAAGTTTGTGCGCAAAGCAACTGGCTGTGCAGAGCATGCGGGTCTGTGTGTCAGCTGCACGGCGTGACTGGAAAGGACAGCGCTGTCTCTCCGCATCAGAAGCCAATGCGCCAAAAATACGAGCTCGTCCACGTGAGAGAGTGGCGAGGCCAAAACTAAAAAGAAAAAATAAATAAATAAATAAAAATGAAGATCAGACATTTTGGCTAAATATGTGCAATACGTTGAATCAGAAATCGCAAATGTTTTAATTATGCAAATCGTCTTAAATGAGCCCCATTTTAAAATAATGGGTGACCCTTGGCATCGGCGTTCGTTCTTTCCAGAAACGACTTAAATGCTTACGTTCTGGCAGCCATTTTGTTTCTCATTTACTGTTCATTTGCCGGCCAATAAAGACCAAGTTCAGCTCTCCTCTTCGCAATGCATGGACGGCGGAGCTATACTGGTCAAAGTTATTGCAAAAGACACTCAACCATAATCTCTTTCCTCCTTCACTCTCCTGTTCTCCTCTTTCTCCCGAGAGCCTAAAATTAGACAACTTCCCTGACTGACACACACACACACGCACACCCACCCCCACAAGAAGAACAACACACTGGCTTGCACATCCACCCACACGAGACTATTTTTAGCACATTACCATAACAGTGACCTATTTGTTTGGCTTCTGAGCACAGATCGGAATGGACAAAAATTTTTTTAAAAATAAATAAATCAGGAAACACCTCTCACTTCGTGTCCCGTTATTGTTGTCATTTTGTAAAAGTTTTAGTCCAAGATATTGGCCAGCTTTGGTTTGATGGAAAACCAATGCGGATGCTCAAGCACATGGCAGATATTTGGAAACGTGACTGTTACAAGCAACTTGTGATTGATCAAAGTGTCCGTCACATTAAATCTATTAGAAGGGAGTGTTTCAAAAGAGAGAAAAATTGTTTGAGATTATTTAAACTTCAAAGTAGAAGCACAATGTATGCACACACACACACACTACCAAATACTACTACGACTACCACTACTAAATGCAGTGCAAACGATTTGTAAAGTTTGTCTAAATGTAAGAGTGCTTCACTGGTGATTATTTGGAAATACATTATTTGCATTTTTCAGAAGAAAGGGACTGCTAATATGTTTGAGGTATCAGTGACTATTGTGCATAAAATATATCGTTTCCTAAAAAGCTTCTTTGCTGCATTTTTTTTTTAATCCGACAAACGTGATTTTGGTGAAACCAACCCATGTTCTTCTGTTTATTTGTAAAATAAAAAAAAATTTAAAAAATTGTAATGTAAATGGAGATTTCTAATCAATCTGTAGTTTGTGTTTACAAAGTCATGAAATACAATATTCTGTGAGCCGTTAACTATCAAACTTTTCAGTAACATGAGCATGACTTATTTTAGGTTCTATGGTTATCATCACATTTTCACCTTTCTAATTTTTTTGAACTGAACAATGTACTTGAACCTCAAATTTTTTTTTGTCCATAGAATAGAATCGCCCACCGCTTATCATTTTTTTGATGGCCTCAACCGGTGAACTTAACTGTCTCGCCATGTCCTAAATAGAGGAACAGATCATTCCAGAACAAGCCACTGACACCGCGCTTCTGTACTTTATTTCCTGTGCGGCGCAAGAGCGAGTGTTTGTAAGCTACGCTCTGGCTCCAGGGAAGCCCGCGGCTCTCGAGCACCCATTGTCCCGAGAGGAACGCCACCGCTGCTGATGGAGGAGGGGGGGAAAAAAATGGCTTATAGAGGGACTGATGGAGCGATGTAGTCAAGACAGAGAAGGAATGTTTGCGCAGAAAATAGGACTGTGCCTTCAGACTGCCGACAGCCTATCCCCTCGCTATTTACAGTCCTACAGGGAGGCTGCATGATGTTTTATCATCATAACACTCATTAAGCCACCTAAAAGCACATCTGTTGACACGCGAGAGCGTGTTCGAGCCCAACGAACCCGTGAGGTAATCCGAAGCGAGGCGATATATAAATCAAAAAAAAAAAAAAGTATGCATTTTGCTGAGCTAAAATTACAGGTCAGAAAAGCAATTACTCTTTTCTGGGGCTGTCAAAGCACATAATAAATGTGTTTGGAGACAAAAGACGGAAAAGCGGGCGACGGGATGGTTGTCATCACATGCGGCGCAATTGGGGCCCCCAAAGCGGTGAGAATTGTTTTACCTTGCAAAAAAGGAAAAAATGTATTTGGTTAGCATGCATTTTTCATCACGCAGGGTCACACGGACTAAATTGTGGGGCCACGTCTCTTCTGTTGCATATTCTTTCACTTTCTCTCTCTCTCTCTCTCTTGCTTGCTTGCACTTGTCACGACTACACAAGTCCAGCTGCTACATCAGTGGGTTGAAGACAATCGGAATGAAAGCGATGATTACTATAAGGAAGAATGAAATCAGATTTAATCATGACATGCTTAGAATTATTGTAGCGCTGCAAAATATATAAAAAAATAAAATAAAATCATTTATTGTGTCCCCTTTAAAACAATAACACACAAATTCCTTCCTGGAACGATGAAGGCCAATTGCGGATACAAGTCTCATTCTTTGACATATTTTTAGATGACATACTTTGTCCAAGTGTTAAAATAAGCTAACCACTCTAAAACGTGAAATGCAACAAAACAGTTGATCCTCCGTGTTCAGCCAATCTGGAATAAATGCAAGTCCTCGTGATAATTCAGACATTAATCAACACTTTGAGTACAAGCGATGATACGTCGATTATTATTGAATTCTTCTCTTCATTTGATGTGGCTGCTCCTCTTTTTGAAATAGAAGCTCATCACATGAGATGCTTTCATGTTCTCTGACGTCAAGTGTAAGGAAGCTTGTGAATTGAGAGTTTTGGACAGTTTCGATGTGTGTGCGCTTCCTCCAAAAATTCATTCCAACTTCATGGTCATTGGACTCCCACTGTAAAAAAAAAAAAAAAACGACTGCCGGCGGTTTCAGCACCACGGACAGCGGCAATGACAGCGCGGCTAACGTGGGGAGCGGAATTTGTTTTTTGTTAAACCGCCAGACTGAAGTGAATGAGGCATAAAATCACAAACGATCACATCTTCAGAGTTAGTGGTGTCACGGATATTTGAGCAAGAAGCTTAAGAAGCAACATCTTATTTGCAAACTTAAGCAAACCAACAAACAAATTAAAATAGCACGCTGGAAAGGCACGTACGCGCCTGTGTTTGCAACTCCAGTTAAAGCCTCCATCTGTCGAGATGCATTCCCGAGGTGCTCCTAGAAACTGTGAACGCCCACACATACAGAACACTCTGCCAGGAGAACAAAGACAAACATTTCAGAACCCCCGTGCACCTCTCGCACCGCGGCGCGCGGAAAGAAGAAATGAAGCTTGCTAAATATACAGCCTTGACGTGGGAGCGCGTGGGCTGGCGAGAAGCTCAAGACGCGCTAAGACAGCCGCGTCTCTCGTCATCTTAGCCCTCGCTCGGAAAGCTTCGCACGTTCCCGCAACAAGCGGCCCGCTTTACTACCTCGCTGAGGAATCTGATGAAATGTATTGATTTCATTCATTTTTAAAAGACAAACACTACAAAGAGATTCCTAATGAAACCGGAGCGAAATCCCGAGGTACACAAGGCAGCGAGGTGAAAACCTCCTCAGCTGGACGCAACAGTTCAACAACAGAGCACGTGATGTAATTAACGAAAACAATCCATTCGCTTTCTCGAGTCGCAATAGGGTGGTGCGCTGGGGTGTATCCAAGCGGAGGTTGCCAGTCCATCGCAGGGCACTTTTACCGAACACCGCCATTCACCTACAAGAACACGTAACGGTCTTCAATGACTCCGCTGCATCCGCCCCATGCACAAATCCTCAACGCTATTTGTGTCAATGTAATTTGACGACTTGGTGATGAAGTGCCGCAAGCACAAACGAAAAAAAAACAACCCAGACCGTCTTTGTATGAGCGCAACACGACGCTCTCGTTCCACCTCGAGAAGCAATGATGATAAAAGCCAAACAGCCTAAGAAAACTCTCCGATCACACACCGCATATCATGTTATGCGACGTTAGCCGGTTCCTGGCAACCACGGCAATCACATTTCAGGATCCTGTGGACTTAAACAGGATGGATGGGATGGGACGGGCTAACGTGACGGGTGTCATGATTACCTCAATAGATTTTTGATCTGTCAAAAATGTTTCCATTGCAGTCACAAGGCAGATAAAAATAATGTCAAACAAGAATATACGATCAGATGGACTACGTTGGAATTAAAACATAAAGGGAAAACTAGTCAAATATTAATAAGTTAAGTTAATCAAAAATTTTAAACCATAACACGACATGCTAGCTAGCGGCCAGTGCAAAAAGCTAACCTAGCAGTCTCCGGCTTCACTCTGTGCACAAACCAAAGAAATGAGACACAAATGGACGTAAAAAAAATATATAAGAAAAATAAATAAAATCAATTCTGCTTTGCTCACAGAAAAATAGTTGCTACTTTCTCCAGCTAAGAGTCCCAAAAAAAGAAAAGACAAAGAGAAATTGTAACTTACCAATCAGAGTGATACACGATTTAACAGAAACAAAAGGAACAGAAGGGAATGCGAGTCCAACATCTATTTCCCCAATGTCAGTGTTTCTCCCCATAAACATTGACAAACATCTCCCACAAAAAAAAAAAAATCCATACAATAATAACAGTAGCTTCTGGTACATTCGTATTTGTAGTCGACATAAAAGCCAAGAGGCGTTGCATTAGATTCCACTCGAGGGGGGGAAAAAGCCTTTCAGACGCTTTCTCAACATGAGAGTCAAGCCACCTTCACCGTGTAACCCGTGACCATCGGAAATCACGCTTCCATTGTGTTCTGCGGTCAAACAAAGACATTTTCATCGGAGGCGAGGATCTTTAATTTGATCCGATGTGACGGACAAAAGGGCCCCCGAGGTGCAACTCTGCGGTCTTAAGAGAGCCGGAACACGCGGCCTCTGCGACGGTTCACAGTTGCTGTACGAGGGCAATATTATAGATTGGTCATTTATGTCACTGTCAAAGCCTTCAAGAGAAGAATGAATTACTGGCGCCGCTATTCAAAGCAGCAAAATGTCACAGCTTTCACCGTCTTCTCGGAGATTTCTTGCCGCTGAAATTAGACGTGCGTCGCTGTTGATGTTGGCTAATGCGACGACAGTGTGCGGACGGTGTTCCCACCTTCAGAGTTTTCTCTTTGATATATGTTATTTCACTTTACTGCCATGCTTTTATTTCAAGCTGGAGTAATTTGAACTTGAAACTGAAAAAGTATTCAATTGTATTTTTTTTTCTTTAAACAGCGGGTCTTTTGAAGGAGGTTGGCAGTTTTAGCTTAACAGGACTTTTTTTTTTTTTTTCAAAAAAAAAAAGTTTTAAGTGGAAAACAATTTTTGTAGCATTTTTTCAGCGAAATAATTATTTCTTTATTCATTTACATTTTTGTTAAAACTGAAAACAGATTAAAAAAAAATAAAAAATTAAAACATCAATAAATAAGTCCTTCCTAGCCCGATTTTCATGCACCTCAATAAAATTTTGAAAAACCAGCTCGTCCAAAAAAACAAACAAAAAACAACCAATCAGATTCAGGCATGACTGACGAGGTCTCAATGATGGCCTTGGGCTTGAGGAACTTTGCTGAAACTATGACGGAATATCTCGAATTAGCAACAACGGATCCCAAGACAAAACTTCCTGTTGTCGCATTGGTTAGTCCTGTCAGGTGACAAAATAAATAAATAAATAAATATATATATATATATATCTCAAGTTCTTTGTGGGCCGTTGACTTAGTTGACTCTACATCATCCTGTCAACAATGTTTTTGATACTTTTAATAGATGTGCCGAAGTGTGTTGAAGAAATGTGATGGCTTAATTCAACACATTTTCTCTTTCCGTCTTGCCTTTGTGTGAATAATAAACAGGGCGCGTGTGTTTTGAACATCATTGGCATGAAATGTCAAACAAAGATACCATTACAATGCATACAAATCAAAACGAATCATCTATGCACGTCCACAAATCGTTGAGCGTGCTACGGAGAGAAAAGCATTCACTTAGAGGGCACCGGCTTTGGTGATGGGGAGAAGGGGGGTGGGGGGGGGCATTTTGCTCATTGTTCCGTTTGCAATTCACACGGTGACACTAAGCGATCCAATCCAGCGCGCTTGTCAGAGCAAATGCATTAGTCGAACCCAAACGCCGCCACTTAGGATGTCAAGCACACATGCGGCACATCATCCGTTTCACAACAGTGTGATGGATTCAAATGGAGACGGAGAATGCCGCCTGTCTGTCTTGGAGATTGCACAAACAACCGACTCTACGGCTTGGACTGAAGAACATGCAAAAAAAAAAAAAAAGATGCAATCAGAACACTGAGAACTCAAATCTCTGACAGCACGCTGTTGTATTAAAATGTTTAAAGTTTCTTCGTCCAACACGCTTAGTGAGCGAGGCTTCGTCGCTCCCCCCCCCCCCCCCGCGGCTTTGTTGTTGCCCGTAATCTGGACGCTGTCACATCAAACACACGGACACGTTAGGTGCTATGTAGATCGTGTTAATAGAAACTTAGCCCGACGCTTGTCCCCCGCGGGACCCCTTCGCTTGTCTTTTTAGTTGGACGCCGACAACAGAGATAGGCCGGCTTCAAAGGCCTTGTGTATCGACCACGCCGCTTCAACGCTCCTCCAGGCCTCCTATTAGAAAGGATTTGTCTTACAAGCACGGGGTGCTGCCACAACTTAGAGTTTGGGAGGCAAAAGATGGCAAGGAGGGGGGGAAAGAATGTTATTCAAGATGCGTTGTGCGGCGGTAGCTGGCTTGCTTCCGAGTGATTTCTTGTGAAATGCGCTGACCTGCTGTGCGCCGCGTCTTATCTGACAAGGCGAGATATCACTCTATCGGTCTGACGGATCTACACGCAAGCGCCACGCAATATGTCATTGTCCCCATTTTGCTGGCTGTTTGCAGCATGTAGTCTACCGTCGCAGTTCAAAAGCATCAAATCAGCAAATCTGGAAAGACTTCGGCTCAGTGGTGTCAAATCTTATTTGCGTCACGGGCCAAGTCTTAGTTATGGTTTCCGCTGAAATCGGCGTTATGACTGTGAAAGAAGTTATTTAGAGAGGGGGAATTTTTTTTACGGTTATAGTTGTAAAAAGTGACAAAAAATCTCATTTGGTAGAGTAAGCTGTACATGAGACTTTTTATTTATTTATTTTTTTTTTTTTGCTTTATTGGGCCACAAAAAAAAGTATCAGATCTGTCCCGAGACCAGCTGTGATTTTGACACGACAATTTTTTTTTTTTTTGGGGGGGGGGGGCATTCCACTTGATATTGTATCGTGACATGAGACATTAAAATACATTTTTTAAAAAGTCAATAATTTTTTTGTATTTTTTTTAGCATCCTCCAGGTATAACAAAATATTGCTAAAATGTGAGACCTGTTCCTTGAACCACTTATGATTATTGCTATCAGGAATATTAATAAAATGGAAAATATTCAATATTAGTGCCCAGTAACGTCACTTGATTAATTCACTGCCAGGCCAGATAAAAATCTACTTTTTGACTTCTATACCCGTCAATGGCAGTGAATGAGTTAAGCAAAAAAAAAAAAAAAAAAAAACAATTCCAGGTTTCACTGTCTAGTTTGTAACCATGCTTTCCCATGCTGATCCTTTGGAGCTATGTGGAGCAGTTCCATTTGTGGAAGCAATAGCCAGTTCACTCCGGAGCATCTTCAATAAGGCGCTGGGTTGCAAAAAGACTGCGGCGGAGTCAGGGAAAGAGCAAAAGAGCAAAAGAAAAGAGCTTTTATTTTCTCTTCTTTTGCCCCAATATCAAATCAAGTGAAGGCACTGTAACCATAGCGGGGCGGCGAATACCCAGCGGGCGCCGCGCTGCACATGGACACCATCATAAATCTGGCATTACCAGATTCTGGTCATTCAGCAAACTCGGCCTAAGTGCTTTTAGATGTGTCAGAGGACATGACGGACTTCCACTGGCCCACTGATGACTTCCTATTCATCTTGGCTAAAGGCAGCTAATGGCTCCCAGTAGGGTTGGAAACTGCCAACAATCATGGTTTTGTTTATACGCAACATTTTTCACGGGCACGCATCCGGCATCCTTAAGGCCCGACAAATGTGCGGAGCCAATCTGCTACTTTCCTACGCCAAAACCATTGTTGTTTCCCTCCACTGTCCCATTTTGAACGTACCTGTTCATGGCTTAGTGCGCACTATGTAAGAACATGCCAGACAAGCAATACCAAGTCCACTTATCAGAGCTTTTTTTTTGCTTTACAGACCTCTCCACTCGTTACCCACATGTCCGCAGGGTACCTTTAAGCCTGTCAAATGGTCAGGCCGGTGAAGATTTGGAAGGAGTTGGCAGGATAAAAGAGGTTGTTAGAGCAGGAGGCCGGACTGACCGGACTTGGAAGAACGCCACTCAAGTGTACGCTTTCAGGAATATATATCAATAAAAGCATGCTGGTGTGAGTTGAGATGCTCAAATTATTCTGGTAGATATTTGACTGTCCATATTTAAGGAGATGAGCACATGTCACAGTTTGATACGATCACACATTAAGAGGAAAAACAGCACCCTAGTGAATAACATAGTCGTAAGCGAGGTTGTTTTATTAAATGAAAAATTGTGAAAAAACTCAAACTAAAAAAATAAAATAAAAAAAATGTGAAAAAAAAATGAAAACAAAAATGCTTTTAAACAAAGAAACTAACTGAAACTACATTTTACGGTTATATAATCAACTACAATTAACATGAAAATGTCCTTTGGTTTCATATTTGGCAATAAATTCAATATAGATTTTTTTAATACATTTATTTAGAGATTACTGCACTGCCGTTAGCAGTTAAAAAGGAAGGTCGAACAGTTATCTGGGAATTGTAGTCCTCTCAGTGTGTCGCACAGAAGCGTCGTCATCAAGCAGCAGCCAATGAAAAAAAAAATTTTTTTTTAATTTTTTAAAAAAAAAGGCAGCACGTAGTATCACATCTTTTTAAGTATTTACGTAAAGGTCAACGAAGATGATATGCTTTATTTAACCGTTTCATCTTTGAGCCCTTGTCAAAACTGTGCATTCATATATGGACAAAACCGCAGCTGTGCTTCTGAATGAAAAACAAAAACAAAACCAAAAAAACAAAAAAACATTATCCGAGATGTGCAGGGATAAAAGCTGCATGATTGCTTCTCAAATCTTTTGTTCTTTTTGAGTCTCCCAGTGTGATTTTAATCCTTTTTTTTTTTTACAATCATCCTTCCGATGCTATTCAGCATGCGAGCGTCACACTGTCAACATAATGATTACCTCTGGGATGCTTTTGGACTTCACCGTGGGATTCTACAAAAGACAGGCCGCAGCTGTGCTACTTTTCTCCTGATTCATATTGAAGAGGTTGAGAAGAAAAACAAAAAAAAAAAAAACAGTCCCGATGAAGCGGCGAGGCCCTCCATCAATACTTCCCCACTCTCCATCTCATTTTGTAATCTTCACAACTCACTGACTCAAATATATTTAATCTAGTTCTTCCTATCTGCTTCCGCATAGGCCCCCCCCGACCACCCCCCCCTCTCTAATCCACAGCTTCCCTCTTTTCCATTTTGCCTCTTCATCCAAGCTAAGATCCTGTTTGCGGAAGCACCAAAACCCAACAGGGCGGTGCGACCCAAAACCAAAGCGTGCCACAGCTGTGAGAGTTATTTTTGCAAAGACGCACAATATTTCCCAAACCGAAGCTTTTTAAGACTTCTAGCAACCGTAACTCATTCAAAAGTGACGCAAGAGATTTTGTCAGGTTACCGTAATGCCTCCCCGGCGACGTCATTCCAAGCCGAGTGTTGTCGTGCTTGCGAAGACGGAATTCAGATTGGAGTGGTTCCCCGATGCACGCAATGCCAATAAACATCAAGAGCACCTACGTCTGATAGACCGGAGGGTTTGTACTTCGCCCAAATGTAAGCCCCGCTGCCGACAAGAATGTTGTTTTAGTCTGAATTATTGACAGCGGCTTCTCAATGCAGCCAAGACGAGAATAGTTTGAAGGCCCCGGGCTGGAGCTGTTGGCATAAGACTTGCTTTCCTGCTTTCCTATTTTGAAAGCTCCAAGGCCATGTCCATACAAACACTGCCATTTTTTTTTTTTGCACATCGTGGCCTTTTCGACCATATAAACCGTGTTTTTCAACACCAGGGTCAGGGTGAAAATATTTCCAGTTTTTAACATTTGTGTCAAAACAAATCTTTTTGGGAGTGCAGGGCTTGACTCCTTTCTATGATATAAAAATGTGTCACTTTATAAGCTATTCAGGAGGACGTCTACTGTTGATAAGATATTCATATGCATTTGGCTATGGACAGTTGAGAGACCGTATGACAAGACTAAGGAGCAATTAGTGACAGTAGCGCTAAAAACAAAATTGTTTTTCCGGTATGTGGCATTGTCGTGCAGGACCCAATATTAAGACTGAACGATTTATCATTTTGGGACTGAAATCGCAATCTCGGACATCGCAAGACGCAACGTCAAGGTTGCGGATTTTTAAAGGGCTCTTGTGCCCAAGGCTCACAAAACAGGTCACACTAACCCAGGGGTGGGCAAACCTTTTGATTAGCAGGCCACAATGGGTTCAAAAATTTGACAGAGGGGCCGGACCAGGAGCAGATGGATGGAGTGTTTTGGTAACCTCACCTCATCGGAGAAAAAAAAAAAATACATTTAATTTTAAATGAAAGTGAACAAAAGCATGACAATATATATGTCTTTAAAAATCACTGTATTTAGAAAATAAAACATGAACAAGGTTTATTCATTTCATTTTTTTCAAGTTTGGCGGGGCGGATTATAATGTTTAACGGGCCGCATGTGGCCCCGGACTGTAGTTTACCCATGCCTGCACTAACCAGTGCTGTACTGATTAAAAAAAAAAAAATGTGCGATAAGTAAAATGTCATTTTCTGTCACGTTTGCAAATGTCACTGCACGGACATTGCGAAGAAAATCGCAAATGAAATCGAAATCGCAATATCTGTCAGAAAAATACAAATATTTACAATGTTCCTGAAATCGTTCAGCCCTATTATGACATTCATATATCGTTTTTGTATGCTATTCTGGATGTTGATAATTAACTCATATTCATTTGGATATGGCCAGGGGCAATTAGTAACAGCAGCGCTCCAAAATGGTCTTGCCTATATGTGGCATTGGCGTGAAAGGCACCGTTGTCTTTGGCCACAAAAACAATGGACTCTTCAGGATTAAGCAATGTGGACTGACTTTTCCTGAGTACGTTTACACCAAGCCCCTTGTGGCCTCACCGTTTGCACAAAACGGTGCACACGGTTGGATTTGTTATTCTGTCCTCCTCATTCAAGTCTTGCAATTTTTTCACAGCGTCCATGAAGCTCGGTGCGCTACATTTTGGCCTCTCGTACGTTCTCTCCACTACGTCATATTCTGATGGGATTTCTTTTCTCACGTTCTCTCACGGTTTGCTCCGGATGAGAATGGATGGCAGGCAGCGTTGAAGCTTGTTGTGCTGCCCAGCAGAAATCGAATGGCGCTCATGGCGCAGATCCAGAGTCCGTATCAGCACATGTACGCCGACGTTCAATAAATGTTTGATAATATTCATCTTCCGTCAATTTACTTAATCATCTTTTTATCAAACATTGCACTGCATTACACGCAATCTCTCTCGAGGCAGTGAATGTGAGATGACGGCATAAAAATATGTTTCCGCCCCGTATGGGGACCAATTTCAAGTTGCGTGACGTGCTATTAAGGTAGTGTCAGGTTTAGTTACGCTCACCCACTGTGACTGTCGTTGCCAATTCTTGGAGAGTTTAAAAAAATAAATCAAAATAAAATCTGACCGGGCATCCACGGCAATCACAGCCTGTTACGCTTGCCCGTAGTGTCCAATTGCGTCGTCTTGAGATCCTCCCACTCCATCCACAATGAACTGAAACGGGGCAAGCGTGGCTGCGGGGACTACTGTGTAAAAGCTCGCCTTAAGCAAGGGCACCGTCCCCGTCCCTTTTAAGATGAATACAGGATGCTCTTATTCCCGGTTCCGAGAAAGATAAAGACTTTTGACCTGACACTGTAAAGTCAAGAACAAAAAACATTGGTAGTGGGCTTGTATAATATATCTTCACAGCAGAAACAAGGGTTCATGAGGTGTTAGGTTAGGGGGTCGCTATCAGCGGCTCCCGTCCAGACTATCCTGAACTCATTTCATTCAGCGCAAGTCATCGGTAAAGTAAGGGAAGAAAACGTGCAATTTGGTTTCAAACCGTTATGCAATATACAGTGGACATATAAAGAATTCAAATCCTATTTTCAAATAAATATTTAAATAAAGTAGGTGGATGACTTGTACTTTGTTATTTTATAAGTAGCTGACATGCTGAAAAAAGACTGGGCACCCCTACCATAATGAATAAATATGAACTCATTTACTGCCATTGACGGCTAAAGACGTCATATGTCCATTTTTTTTTTTTTTTATTATTTTACTCAGCTGGTCGTGAATGTGTTAACTGGGCGACATCCAATTTTGTGAGTCTTTTGAGTTCCACTTTGGATGCCCCAGTGGCCGCAATTCCACATTTGTACCGGGCTCGAGCTGCCTCCAAGGTAGGAGAGCAAGCAGTCCCATGTTGGTTCCCATTTACGGAACCCGGAGTGCCAAGTAAACATGACCCGGGGTCAGGGTCGCTCTTAAACAGGGTTAGGGTCGTCCCGCCATAAACTTTGCGGAGGAGTTTGTTTCGGATCAGGGGCCAAGACGGGCAAAACACGACAAGGAAAGAGCAGCAAAAACCCATTTTCTGAAGAACTTTTCGAGTCCCGATAGGCAAACGTTGAATGCGGCTGATGCGTTGGCAGCTGAAGCAGCAAAAGCCAGCGTCCCGATCTCCCGCGGGGCAGACGACAGAAGCCTTCACCGCGAGCGACGGTCGGCCCTGACACCGACTCCCCGAGCGAGCGCTTCTGACAGCCCTCCTCTGCAATGATAATACCCACTTCCACATGAACGGGCCCATCAGTAGCGCTCCCCATGCACTTGTATTCCGTGTCATATCCCCCGGGGACCCGCACGCACACACATTGTCCCTCTCCTCCGCCCGATGCCTCATGCTGCTTCCCTGATCCGGGTGGGCAAAGAAGGCTGCAACTTCAAGATTGGGAGGCTTTTTCCTCGGGCTCTTTCCACTCACGCCTCCCGTCAGTCACTCTCCTCTCGTGCCCTGGAGCCATGTGTGCTGTATTTCATTAGTCTTGATTTTTGCTGACAATCACTGGCTGTCGTGCTGTGCAAACGCCCAACGCACACACACACACACCTTAAACCCTCGACAGGCGCCCCACCAAAGGCGCCCGCATCTGCCTCACAAATGAGCCCCGTCTGGTTCCGCAGTAAGTGTGCCATTTCAGTCAAGCGCAGATAGACGATGCATGCTGCGCTCGCGGCTCGCGGCTATTTTGGCTCGGAAGGTATATGACTTCAAGCTGTCAACATGACCACGTGGCCCTTCCTCTTATTTTTTTTTTTTTACTTCCCTCTCAAGGTCGTATGTCAGCTTTGATTCGTCGGAACGGGTGACACGTGATTGTAAGCGTACATGTTTTCCTTCATTATTGCGTGAAGTCGCTTGTTCCCGAGTTACGCTCGCCTGCCAGCTAATCTGCTGGCTTGTCTGTTTGTGTGTGTGTTTTGTAGGCTAATCATTTCTCTTTGCCTCCGCACACAAGGACAAGCACGAGAGAGACACACACGCACGAGCTGCTGTTCAAGGCCAGAGTTTATCAAGCATGTCCACAATCCGTTTGTTTTTTTTTTTTCTTGCCGTTTTCTTTCCTTCCTTGCACCCCTGGGCAGCGGCACACCTGTACAAGCCAGCGCAGGAACCCGCTGCCACCTGCATTGGGGCCCCGTCACAAAAAAAAAAAAATAAATGGACCTCTCACGCTCACATCGACCAGTCTGACCCGCACGGCGTCGCTACAGGTGGCAGGTGCATGTCCAAAAAAAGCACACCCTGCGCCTGTTCCACTCCGTAACCCAGATCGCAGCGGTGTCACATGATGGAATCTCGCAGACAGATGGGCGAGCGGTCTCCAGCCACAACCGGAAATAGGTTAAACGGGCTAAAAATAACAAAAAAAACATTAATAATTCAGCCCTTTTGCTAACCTGTACCTCGGAAAAAAAAAAAAATAGCACACTTCTCAATGTGAAGTGGCTTCGCGAGTGGGGAGGGTGTGGAGGAGATCACGGCGGCGTTTGGGATAAAAAAAAAATGTGGGGCGTCTTCGTTTAAAGGGGTCAAATTATAGGAAATTTACTTTATAGTTTCTTGCGTGCGGATAGTTGGGTCTGGGGAGCGCCCAGGAACCCATTAAAGTGTGAAATTACACAAGCAAGTAAACAAGCAAGTTGTGAAGTGCTTATTTGTGAAAGTGTGTCGATGGGAAATGGCCTCATTTGCATAATAACCGCCCCCACACTGAGTTTCTCCAACCATGACGGGATCAGCTCGACTCGCCAAAGATGCAGACATACTTTCAAGCGACCCTTCGTGTTTGCCGGTGCGTTTACGTGCCATATTGTCTGCACAGGCGCTCACTTTTTTCTTTTTTTTTTCGATCAACACTCTGCTTCTACAAGGAGACGCAAGCAAGCGCAAACTTTCTGGCAAGCGGATAATAACCCGGACGCTCTTATAGTTGTGCTCATAAGTTGACATACTTTGGCAGAATTTGAGAAAATTTGAGTCGCCATTTGGAAAATATTTAATTTTGTTAGGAGGGTGGTCAGGAAAAGTCTTTATTTTTTTTTTTTATTTTATTTTTTTTTTTTTTTTAAATCAACAATTGTGTACGCGCGCTTGTTAATGCTAATTAACTCATTTACTGCCATTGACGGCTTAAGACGTCAAAGATCTATTTTTTTTTTCTCTGCTGGTAGTGAATGCGTTAAAATGGCCCCGACCAAAAGTTTACATTCCCTTGATTTTTGAAAATTTCTCCTGTATGGGGTGGGCAAACTTTTTGATTGGCGGTCCACAATGTGTTCTAAAATTTGACAGAGGGGCCGGACCAGGAGCAGACGGATGGAGTGATTTGGTAGCATCACCTCGTCAGAGAAAAAAAAAAAAATTTAAATGAAAGTGAACGAAAGCATGACAACAATATACAATTATTTGAAAAACCACAGTAGTTAGAAAAGACAAAAATAAATAAAACATGAACAAGGTTTATTCATTTCATTTTTTTCCCAAATTCAGCGGGCCGGATTAAAACCTTTAACGGGCCGCATGTGGCCCCCGGGCCGTACTTTGCCCACGGCTGCCCACATTTATCTTATTGTCCTTCTAGTCACGTGAATCGGACCATATAGGACTGTGGAACACCCATAGCCAAGACAATACAACAAACTTTGCTTTACATCCAGGAATTAAAGACTCGCATACGTCTCGTGTATTTGTATGTTCGATCAGGTCATTTATTCTCCAAAGACTCACATTGAGTACAAACCCATGCCTCAAAAACACCAGGAAGCAAAATCTCAGGAGAGGCCTTCTCTAAATATGTGCCAATTCTTCTGTGAGTATTATGTGTGTGTGTGTGTGTGGGGGGGGTGGTGTGTGTGTGTGTGTGTGTGTGTGTGTGTGTGTGTGTGTATTTGCCACAGTAAGTCAGCAAAAGGAGCATTAGCGAGACAAAGAGAAATATGGCAACATTGAGACGGCACATGTATGTTGTAGTCTATTTCCAGCCGCTTCTGCACGTATGTGTGGGTTCATTTGTTTTTCAAGGAGCAGAGCAGCAGCAAGTTTCGTCAACCCGTCACGCCGCTCAACACACACACACACGCGCACCCCAACACACACACACACACACACACGAGAAGAATGGTCACCGTTGCCACATTGCCAGAGTGCAAGACAGAGCCACCTATAAAATTCATACGTCACATAGAACAGAAGAAATGTAAAAGTGGTTTCCTTTGCTATCTGAAAGATGGAAATGCTGAAGAACCTCCGGGACATTTTTTTTTTTTTTTCATGCAATGATTCTACGAAAAACAATATCGGTGTTAATTTCAACAAAAGTGGAGTAGACGTAATGAGAAAGCATCTTCAAAAACACCTGCGCATTATTCACTCAGGGTTTGACCGCCGCTTCCGTTGACGGCCTTGGAAATGCTTTCAGTTCTCAACTTTAGACTTGAATGGATTTTATGGCGGCAACTAAGACCAAAGTTTAGTTTGTTCGGAAAAAGTCAACATTTAAAAATGCTGGAAAAAAAGACACAGTGTGGACAAGCAGAGCGCATGTGGCGCAAAAATCAAACTCCAGCTTCCTTACGATGAATGCAAAGACAATCTTCACATCCACAAGCAGGAATTGAAAAAAATGCAAGAGAGTCATTCGTCTCTGAGCTCATCAATAGAAACGGTTAATAATCCCCGGATATTGTTTGCTGATGTGACGGACTGACAAAAAAAAAAAAAAAAAGCATCAGTCCCTTCGGGATCGCTGAGCAACAAGTCACGCAATGACCTTGCGGCCTCTTTCACGGATAAAATATTACAAATAAAACAAAAAGTAAATCCCTCCCTCTTGGGGAAACAAAAAAACACATCGTCTGGTCTTCCGGTTCATCTTGAACACGGTAACCTTTTAGACTCCACAACTTTCAAAGAAGTAGCTGCTGGTCTACAAGTTTCTCGATGGTCACGGACCAAAATACAAGCAAGATTTATTTGGACACAACAAAGCATCCGGACGCCTCAGGTGGTCTGGGACACGTCTCTTGTGTGTTCCCAGAACCGGAACCGAGCCAAGCAGCATTTAGTGACTATGCTACGGACCTGCGGAATAAAGTCCCCCCAAATATCTGAGGTCTGCTCAAATTGTCAGTTCATATAAATTCCGTCAACATTCTCAAACATTCTTTATCCTTGTTTTTGCACGCCATCTTGTGATTTCATCGAGACTGTCGCTTGGTTTTCCACTCATTTTTTCAGATTTTCTGCAAGGTCTCAATATTTTGTTTCTCTCACTGTGATGCTTTTAAAGTTTGATGTAAAGCACTTTGAATTGTCTTGTACATGAAATGCGCTTTACAAATAGACGTGCCTTGCCTTTGCAGACTTCACTGCGTCCCTACTGAAGTTGCATCTAGGTCACGTTACAACAATGCGGCAGAATTTTGACTATAATTTCAGTGAGTCTCAAAACGGTCTATAGGCATGAACGCAAGTGTGAATATGTGCCTTGTGATTGACCCGGCGACCAGTCCAGGATGCACCAAGCCTCTTGCCCAAAATAAGCTGGGATAGACTCGAGCACACCCATGAGAACAAACGCTCCCAAAAAATAAATAAATAATTTTTTGGGCAATATGAGAATTTTTTATTTTTGGGGGGTAATCACATTTTTAACAATTCCTCTGTTTTTACACTGCTTGTAAAAAAAAAAAAAAAAATAATCAAATATTTAAATGAAACAACCGGAGACATCGCCGTGGCGGTTATGAAAAATGAAAACGTTTGGCCACCAAAGATGAGCTTTGTTCTTTCAAAAAAAGCAACATTACATTCCAAACGCAAGTACTGCTGCTATTCAAAGGATAAATATTTTACAATAAAAGAAAGACCTTGCCTGCTTTCCCTTTGCCACAATCGTTTTACTGATTAGGAACACACACAGACAAACACACACACGCGCTCCTGCTTCCCAAAGGCTAAATTCTAACGAGTTCTCTTTCGAGCTACAAGGCCTCAACATGCTGCCAGCACCAATTGGCTTCATGCTGACCACTCCGCTCTTATTCCCACCCCCACTCAACACAACACACACACACACACACACACACACACACACACCCACACAACCCAAGCGTACTACCTCGTACAACCTTCACAAAATGTAGCATTGAATAATTCAGCCTTTTTGCAGCAGATCGGACGACACGACACGCTCGAGCTTGGCTCACGAGCCGGAGAAGCAGATGGATGGCGGCTCGCGCGCACGGTGGTCGACGTGCGTTTTTTTTTTTTTTTTTGTTTTTGCGGGCGCAAAAGGCTCGACGGCGTGTCGAGGAACAGCTCGGCGGCGTAGCTGCAAGGCCGCGCTCCCTCTGTCTTGCTCCGCTCATCGCACATCGTATTAAGACTTTAACGTGGAACGTAATGAAGTACAAAAGCATTAGGTAGCGGCCCTTTTCATGAGTGTTTCTTTATCCGATTACTTATATTCGCTACATATCTGTACTTTCTACTCTATAAAAATTGGCTTGTTCTTTGTTTGATTTTTTTTTTACTTCCACAGATGGATGACAACATAAAAAATACAGAATCCCGTTATTCAGTTATTAGCTAGTTTAGCATTTAGTTAGTCAGTTCAGTTTGCCCAGTTTTTTCATCTGGAGTAAGTACCAAGTACCAAGTACCACATATTATATTATTATTTCGTAATTATGTATTATTATATATACCTATGAGACGCCACAAGATGGCAGCAAAGCGCTTAAAGCAGAAAAGAGCGTAAAGCACTAACGCGACCATGAACCCATGTTACATAAACATCTGGATTCAGTCGTGAAATGAGTCGAATAGTCACATGAGGCGAATAGTACTTAGCTGGCATTTTAGCCTAAAAAAGATGCTAGCACAAATTAGCAAACACTAATGTGCACGAGTTGTACCGGCACTTGAGGACTGGCATTTAAATCAAAGAAAAGTTAGGTTGAGAGGAAAATTGTAACGTAAATTGTAATTTGACCAGATGGTGCCAAAATGTTTATTCCTTTGCGTGAACAAAAAACAAAAACAAAAAAAATCTACAGATTTCCAGAGAATAATGAAAGGTGGGTGCCAAATAAAAATAAATACATATTTGGGGAAAAACCTGAAATGGAGAAGGCAATTGAGAAGGAGGGGGAGTGTTGACACCGCAAGAGTCCGTGTGTGTGTTTGTGTGGGTGTGTGTGTGTCAGAACATAATCCCCTCGCTGCTTTCATTGGGATTTTAACGCGGGTGCTATTCTCCATTTCCATAAACCTGCCTCCTACAACACTGCAGCCCTCTCACACTTGCACCCCGGGTCAAGTACAGCCCTGCTAATACTAAATGTATGGAGCAGAAGCGTCAAACGTGACGCTCGTGGCCATGTTATATCCGGCGCGATGTGGCCCATGCATGCTGCAGCGAGATTACGTCGGTGTTGGATCGCCAGGATTTGCGGGAGTGGCGCTGAGGGAAAGTAGGGGATGTGTGGGTGAGATAAGCCTTGTTTTTGCCAAGCTCTCTCTACCTTGCGATGTTTTTATGTAAATAGGACCATGTTTTACACTGTTGCCAGGCAGCTATTTTAGAAGGATTTATTTTGGTGCCGCTGTAGATCCTTCGTTAGAGAAGACGGAAGGTCAATTGTTTCCGAATTGTAGTTCACTTCATTACACAAGATATAGTGACATTTATTTACTTGATAAACACTCCATATGTTTTAAAAAAATATATATATTAAAACTAATAATAAAACTAAACAAACTAAACTAAAATTAAACTTTACAGAAAAACAAAAAATATTAAAACACTCGTTTTAAAAAGAAAAAGTAAAAAAAAAAAAAAAAAAAGCTAAAATCCAAAACTATTTAAACGCGGGAAACTAAAAAATAGGGGCACGTCTCAGATCAAATCAAAGAACACCAAAGGAATCCATTTTGAAAATGCAACATACTTCAACTATAAAAATACCTTCGTCAACCATTCACACCGTCGCTCATTGGCAACTGAAGCCACGCGACCTGCACACGTCCGGCACTAGTGTACCACTACACCATTAATGACTTAAATTAAATGCAATAAAAGTCATTTAATCCTCCTCTCTAAACTCTAATCTTTCCAAAAGATGAGCCACCTAACTACAAGCATTTCATTCTTGACACAGATACTTTGAAAAGGGTTTGCCGAACCAACCATGGGGATTACAGCAGGCTCCCATGAGCGCGTATTTTTTTTTTTCCCCCCCGCTATCAAAAATCAACATCGGCCGCAAACAGATCCAAGCAGAACACACCTGGATGGACGACAAAGCTTGACATTTTTTGGCGGGCAGACTATGCGTCTCGCGTCCCCCGAGGTTCCACATGACATCATGGCGACATTCCAGTCCGATGCGTGTTCATTAGCCCGCGCCGCTCCTGTCAGCGGCTAATGTGCGACGAGATTAAAGTGAGATAAATAAGAACTCCCAGCAGGGTCCAAACATGGAATCGGAGTACGAGCTCGCCTGTCAGCAAAGCGCGGCTGTGGCCTCGCCATGTTTTGGATCAAGCCATCGAACCATCTGTGCCTCCTGTTTTCCATATGGAGTGAACCGAGCAGGTATCCGGCAAATATAGCATATGACAATGAGGAAGTGTGAGACGAGATTGCCTCACTTGTTCGCTCCCACTAATGCTATGTGACATGCGGTTCATTGCTATGTCTTGATAAGGAGGTATGAAAGAGAGCTTGAACAAGGTCATGTGATTGGATAAAGCATGTTTCCTTAGATATGGTGACGCAGCATGTGGCTCATGACACCGTTAGAAAAAAATATATTAAATTCTTGCTAGAAGAGATGTTCAGCCTGGTTTGCAAAATTTTCCAAACTGTATTTTTTTTTTCTTCCATTATTTGGTCCTATTATTGGGCAAGAGGCAATCTTAACCCTGGACTGGTCACGAACCAATAACTAGGGCTGGATTAAATAAATTAATAAATAAATCGATATATCCATTTGAATTAACTTCCTTTTCGTAGCCCGATATCGAATTATGAAACCATATATCGATATTTTTAATAACATTTTTTCCCCCATGAATTGATATGACTTCACACGAGATCGCGTCATCGCGCGAACGAAGTGGTACTGCGTGAACTCCTTGATCGAATCGAAAATCAAAAAAAATCGGGCCCTTGTGAATCGAAACAATTTTGCGAAATTGATACTTAAAAGATCATGCAAACAATTTGCCAGGCTTTGTTATCAATAATATGCATCTGCTAACTTTGCCAACAGTTGAATTCTTGATTTCCTTGCCTTTTGGAGAATGCATACACAGAAAGTGGTGCACAAATTCTGACTCGAATGACAAACTGCTGACACACTTACACAAAGCGTGACCATTCTTAATTCCACACATTACCTTGTGCAATGAGCCACATGCTGCAACACCAAATCCACAGACTAAACACTAACATGAGATCAAATTCTAAGAAATTCCCATTGCCCACATCTATCACAACATATTTAAGAAGCAAACAAAAGTTGCATCTTTGTTGTAATCCCATTTCTGTGTTGCTGCATCTTTGCAGGTCTTCAAAAAAAACAGTCCGTCAACCAATGACATGACAGTCAAAGCCCGGATTGCCTCACGACTGCTCAGACCACCGGTCCTCGCGTGCTTCCGTGCAAGTGCAGCCCAAAGGGGAGGTAACAGTAGCCTCATACGAGAGGCCAACAGCCATCAACGTCTGCTTGTTCCATTTCTATGACATGCTCTCGCTCAGCAAGAGCTGGGAGATAGGAAGTGGGAATGGGAGGGGGTTAGGGGGGGTAGTGGTGTGGACATGACCCAGAGAGAGGTTGAGGGGAAGCAGCACAAGAAGGTGATGAAGCAGGATTGAAAGGCTACAAGAATAAGGTTTTATTACTCACTCAAGTGGCAGCATTCAAAGTGCATGAAGGAACGTCGTGTCCGCAAGAAGTGACGTGTGTGCAAGCAACATGCCAAGATATGTTTGGAAAAAATGGCGACCTAAAAATGTCATCATGGTACCGTTGAAGAACATATCACAGCATGAAAAATTGAGTTTTTTTAAACAGCAGGAGCGACGGCTCACTCGTGTACTCAACAGACATTATAACATGATGACAGTACATTCATTATTATTTCAAATGAAATAAATATTCTAATCCCGTCAACATTTTTTTACAGACATGCCACAATAAACATAAATTTACTTTTTAATATTTTTTCTAAATTATATCAATACAGACAAATAAATCCATGAATAAGATAAAAAATAATAATTTTAAAAAGTTAAAAATCTAAAAAATAAAATAAAAAAAAAAAAATCAATCTGTCACATGAGCTGTTAAATCAACTCCTAAATAAAATAAAAACAGATTTGAGTCAAAACTGGCTCTTTTACTTCACAGTTTTTACGAGTTGACATAAACATAAATAATGTCAAATATTTTTTTTTTAAGAACTTGTTTGCCGTAATTGACAAATTCGACCCATGCTTCACACTCAACATTCAAGAATTTGAAACCGTTGTTTGACTGTACAATTCGATTATTCTAAGTCCCACCAAAATAGGAGCGCTGGGGCGCGATCTCGTAGCTTGAACTGGGGACACGAAGCAACCAATATATACAGTTATACAGATAAGCTGCTGATTGGTTTATAACATGGGGTGCGTTTGGAAATTAATGCGAGGGGAGCACAGCCTCTTCGACCACACCCACGCGCGAGAGTCGTCAGAGTGAATTTCCGAACACACCCAAATGTTTTCTACTGTGTTCTGGATCAAGAGATTACCTACAAATGCAACATGCTAACCATTATGCAAACATACAGCAAAGCACAGCAATATAAGGGGAGAAAACATAGACGCCGGGAACAAATTGCTCTCACAATCAAACTGTTTGAAATATGAATTCTATTGAACAAAAAAAAAAACTGAACAGTTAGAAACAAACTGAATTGAAACAGGTTACATATAATGGAAAGCATTCATTTCTGACCAAGAAATGAACATTCCACACAACAGAGGAGCTGATTCACCTCCATGTAAAGTGAAATAAAAGAAATTAAAAAAGAAAATTTGGATTTTTTTTTTTTTTTTATCTGAATGCAATGGCAGAATAAGCATGACCAATATTAATAAGGGCTAAGTATGAGGCATCCTGTGTTCAATCAATGCCGAGAGCAAGACGCATTGAAACTGAGCCTTCGGAGTGTGAAGCCGCTGATTGAATTGCTTTCCTTGTGTTTTTCCATCATCTCACATATTTTTTTTACGAGGAGCGAGATGCACATATACAGCAGCAGCACTTACCCCTGGCAGTGTTTTCTGTTCATGAAGGGCGTTCTGGGCTTTGATGGCGGACTCTCGGGCGCAGTAGGTGAGGAACGCACAACCTGTAAAAATAGGCATACAATGCTCGGAATAAAAGCAGGCACGCAATGAGGGTTCACACAAGAGCACTCAGAGACACACACAATTGTGGAAAAATAGTGGCAGTCATGCTTCAATGTCCCAGTGGCTGTACCATTCAGAAGTCGAACAAAAACGTGCCCTCCAAAGTCGTCCATCTTCTTCCTTATGGAGCCGAATAGCATAATTGCCTAAGTCACTTTTCATTAGCAATAAAACATTGAAATGTGTATCTTTACACATTTTTTCCCTTTGTTGGTGTAGGTTGTCAATCATCCACAAAGGTGAAATCAAGACTACTTTTTTTTCTTGTTTACTATGCAAAAGGCAGAAAAAAAAACATTCAAGCCTGCATTTGCAAGTCACACTGCGCTGTGAAGCGATCCATTATGAACACATGGCTTCTACCAGGTCGCAAGTAGCAATAAGCTACTCTTCCTTGGTGACTGCCCTGCACTGAATAAGCTGAATGGCACTTGATCGCCACCTAGTGTAGCGGAGGCTGACTAAATGTGGCCAAGATCAAGTGAGATGGGACAACCTGGAATTGTTTGCACTTCTTATTAAATTGACCAGAAAAGCTGCCAGATGTGATCAGATAATTAAGAAAAAATCAAAAAAGAAAGAAAGAGTAGAATGTCTTTAGACTCGGTGAAGCAGCACTGTCCATGTTTATTTTTGTACTCTCCATGTTAATCATCGTATGTTGAAGAGGTGACTGGTGTTTAAAGGGGAAGTACAACCCCAAAAAATGATTAACAATAACATGTTCTATGCAGCCCTGATTCATATTTAGTTGGTGGGATGAGTCATTTTAGTATAGCAGTAAAAATCCACCTGTTTTGGTACATGTTAAGGGGGCGGCCATTTTGTCGCTTGCTGTCGACTGAAAATGACATCACAGTTGATGCTCAGCGAACAACCAATTATTGCTCAGCTTCAGAAAACAGGTGAGCCGTGATTGGTCCTTCGCTGAGCCCTGAGCAACTGTGACATAATTTTTAGTGGACAGAAGGAGACAAAATGGCCGCCCCAGCAGATGGCTAAAAATGGGTGGATTTTGCTGGTGAACTCATGTGATATTAATCAGAATGTCGTGTTTAGACGAGTGGAGGCGCATAATACATATTATGACATTCCCTTTATGTTCATCAGAAGACTTCGTCAGTCGGGCATTGTGTGCAACATCGACTCTTCCTGTAGAAACAAAACGACACCTGTTGTCGTTTCACGGTGTTTATGACCGTAATATAGAAATGTTCGCGACATGAGTGGACCCAAAAGAAACACCTCAGCAAAAAAAAAAAAAAAAAAAACAATCAAAAAAGGCGAAGAATATCTAGTACAGAGCCAAGTTGGTGATGATAAAAAAAGAAAATCACTCTTGACTGTGGAGTGTGTGCGCATTCGCTAATGGCCGCAGTGCTCGGGTGCGAGGTGCGCACATTCGCACAACATCTGTCAGAGGAGAGGCGAGGGATGAAGAGAAAGCAGATGGAGTATTGAGGCAATCATTTTCCCCACGACTCTCTGAATAAATAGATTTGCTTGTGTTCTATTAATGGGGTTCACGCGGGTTACCGTACGTCATATTTTCCGGCACTCCGACGGCGGTTTAGTGCATTTTGGCTCTCATTTCAACATCCAAATGTATTCAAATCGGCCCGTGATGTATTGTTGTTGTCGTGTTGGTGCTCAGATAATATCACGACTCCATGTTCCAGCCCAAACTTCACAACTTTACTCTGTGGCGACTGCTTGTGAACCACCTCATTGGTTCTATCAACTTTGACCCATGTGGTCCAATCCTAGTAGGGTGTCATTCATTGATTCGTTGAGCAACATGAAAGAGACTCTTCTGGTCTGACCTTTACGGCTTGAATTTTTCCTGCCTCTTTGGCATACCTGGATGTAAAATCCATCACTTTTATCTACAATCCATCTAATGAGAAGAAGAAAAAAAATTAAAAAAAAAATTTAAAAAAAAAAATATATATATATATATATATATATATATATTATTTATATATATATATTTAAAAATTAATTCAAATAAAAGTTTTACATTATCATTTTAAATCTGATTTTAAATCATCAATTATGTCAGGTATGAAATTAATTTTATTTATATCTTACATATATTTATATCAGGGGCCACTTTGGTTTTTAAAGTCCTCCGAGGCCCGTTCAACATTTCTGAAGAAATGTGTGGAGTCTTGAAATTAAAATGCAAGGCAGACCACGCCACATGCTCTGGTGGGCCATATTACGGTCCACGAGCCTTTGCTTGCCTACACGTTCTACTTCATCTACCTCCCCCATCCTCGATGTGCGTCTGTGTCATAACCTTTGAGGTGGCTGCCTAGTAAACTCAGATCGGGTGGCCTTCACAGTCACTGCAACGCTGATGTAATGATTTCCAATGGCCGCCATGCAAATCACTCAATCACTCACTCTGCTACCGAACCACCCCACCTCCTTTGCACTCTGTCATCTGCAAATGTTAAAACTGGTGTTGTTGTTTTTTTTTTTTACGTTTTTATTTCGTCAAATGGCTGAGGGCGAGAGGAAGGAGAATTTACTAATATGGTCTTTTGGCTGCTGTTGGTTTATTCGAGAGACGCCGCTCCTATCTTGGATAAGAAGCCAGTGTGTTTTGCATTTCAATCTCAATTTATTTGTCAACGTGCGAATACATTAATAGCAACTGCGAACAAACGGGGTGAACCATGAACTCCATTCACACGAGATTCTGGGCTCTTTTACTGTATAGCTTGATAAGAATTTGCGGGCCACGGGCGAAAGTGCTTTAACGACTGCTTAATTGGGGAAACCAAACAGGCGCAAATTGCCAGCGTTGCGCTGCATACCAATTGTACGAAATGATGAAATAGTTTGAAATAAAAAGCCACGGCAACGGCAGCCTGCTGACAAAGCAATGGGGGAAGCCTACCCATTGTGAAGAGATGATCCTGTGCATCATCTGATGGAAACCTTTAAGCAGCCTTATCTGCCACATTGATTTCACCTCCAAAGAGAAAGAAATACCACCTCTGCTTTCTCTTTGTGGCTGCCAAATCTATCTTGTTCTCTTCTCTTTCCAACGCGCCCCGGCTCCCATTTCCTAATGATATATTTTCAAGTGCGCGCCGTGTGTGTACTGGGAAATTGGACCGAGTCGCTTCGTCTCCACTGTGTTGAATTGCCGTGTAATTAAAATGTGAATAAGTGAGTGAGACGGGAAGCAGCAGCTGAGGACGGCTGCCGCGCTTTGGCACCTGGAATATTCCGGCTCAAGAACTGAGTTTCTCATCACTTCGAACAGGAATGGGCAACTGGTGGCCCTTGATTCAATAGAGAAATAAAAAAAATAAAATAAGTTTTCTGTGCGGAGCTGTTGAATGATGTAATACCAGTGTTAACCACAGGATGGCAGACATCGCTCACCAGCACCTCCGAGGCTGTTATGTTTATTAGAGAAGAAGAACGTGTAACGGCCACCACAACACAATCATTTTCTAGGGCTGTCAAAATAAAAGCGTTAACTTGAGATTAAATTAAAAAAAAATGTTAACACAATTAATTAACTCAGTTAACTCAGTTGGATTTACTTAAAAAATAATTTGCATATTTTGCAAAAGTTTTACCATATTAGCTGTGTATTTATAGCACATCTCAGAACAAAACACCTTTCTCAACTTGCCACTGGGCCTTGCAAACCAACAAAACTAACGAAACCAACCAAATGTAGACGTTTTGAGACTTGTTTCTAAAGAACATGCCTGTGAAGATGACTGCGTTTAGAACGTATTCAAGGATCAAAGAAAGCCATTAAAACCGTCTTTGATTTAAAATATACTCCATATATGGTGGATTTACATTCATTACAAGATATTATTCAAGTAAATACCTGTTACTAGCCTCACAAAAAATAGTTGTTGAAAATTGTGATTAGCCGCAGTTAATTACTATTTATTTGCGATTAGTTAAAAAAATTTGTTAAAAAATAATTAGTTAAAAAATTTGTTAAAATTAGTTTTTAAAAAAATTTATGGCAATAAACAGCTTAAAGCAAGCACACTCATTTTTCTTCATTTTCCAAGATTGTGAACTCAAATCACAACACAAGGCAAAAATATCAGCCAAGTGATAACTTGTATTGCTTATTCTTATCTTCTCTGCCTTTGTGTCATCATATTTGCATAGCATGCCCATGACGTGGGTTCGACCACTTTGCCAACCGGCGATCAGCTTTGAATGTATTGAATCAATATGAAGGTGGGGACATCAATTCTATGCGCTGCTGTTCTCCGAGCTGATTTCACTCACTTTTTTGTTCATTTCCCTCTCCGTCTTCCTTACCGCTCCACGCCGGAGTCATGAAAAAATGTGAGCTCACTCGAATTGCGTGCCATTTCCTCACTGGGGGGAAAGTGCGAAGGTAGCAGAAAAAGTCCCGCTCGTTCCCCTGACCTCACGCATCTTTTGTGAATGCTATCAGTGGGGGTCGATTACTTGCTTACTTCATTTACTACCCTCCCACTCCTCTTCATGTATGGGGGAGTGGGGAGGGGGGTGTTGGCGAAACCGAAACACACAGCATCAGCACTGATACATTGTGATTATGACCTGAATCATTGGCTGGACGGGAGGCTCTGAGGCACAAATTGACCATGAGGGGGGTGATCAGAGTGGTCTCTGAGAACCTCTTATAAATAAGGAAAAATAAATATTCCCAATCTGCTCCCGAGAATGTCATTCAGACACAAGAGGGGCTTAAGGCAGGAGGTTTAATAAAATGCTTTGACTCATCATGGTTCTGACAACAATATTTTCTCTGCCCGGGCCTAATGGCCTTGTAATGAGCGGCGTAATATAAGCAGTAGCCTAGCGTAACCTGTAAACCTTAATTAAGTCGGACAGCCACCTTAAATGGAGGTGGATGATGGGGTGGGGGTGGGGGGGGTAGTGGGGGTGCTCAGTCACCATCTCCTCCTCATTGGAAAGCTGACTGCATCCTTCCGTCGGGCTGTCGTCAATCTTTCGGGCGCCGCTCATCTTTCCAAATCCTCCCCCCGTTTCTCCTTTCATTGCCCCTGCATGTCACCCCTCACCTTGAGATACAGTTGGAATTAAAGAATGGGAATGCCCGGGTCCACACTCATGGAATATCGTTTCTACTAAAATAGTGTTCTCTGCTGTCCACTTAAATACACATAATGGGGTAAAAAGAAAAAAAAAAACTGCTCTCAAACTGTACATTACACACAACACACTTCAATATATTTTTAGGCATATTTACGATATTTCCCTACAGATTAAATGGCTTATAGATAATTTGATTTCCCAGAAATTGCACCAGAAATTTACACGTCGAGCAAACCCATTTGGCATTCAGCTGTTCTACGGCCAAAGCAATAAAAGTATTACTTTGACGCCACCTTAGTGCCAAGGAACTACATTATGTTGAAGTGAATTGAGGAGCTTCGTGTGGACTAAAGTAGGGCTTTGCCGCCATTTTCTAGCATTGTGGTCCTGAGAAACTTTCAGTGGGCTGAAGATTTTCATTTAGACAAAAATAGTACTTTGACACCAGCCTGTGGCATCTATCGGCAATTACAAACCTCTTCTGTTACTTCAGAGATTCCATACCACAGCAGGACTGTACTAGTACATGCCGCAAAGATTATAGAACTTTCACATACAACTCAATCTATCCATCCATTATCCAAGCCGCTTCTCCTCATGAGGTGCACTGTGAGACCATCGTCCTAACCAGTCGTGTCGCGCAACGCAGTCTACTACAACAGTACTTCCTTGACACCAATGACTACTTTCCTATCCAACAGGCCGCTAGTGCCAAATTTCACACATAATCCAAAAGGTCTGTGAATAAACCTCCATGTGTCACAATGATGATATTGGTAGTGGAGGGAGGAAACGACCAAAGGTTATTCACTAACCATCACCTCATAAGCAATGCTGAATCTCATCCATTGTCCTGAAATGGATAATATTGCATTCGTAAAAATAAAAGTAACCCCTTAAACACCAGCCACGGTCTGCACTAAAATACATCCGGCGTTGTGTTTCTGAATTCCGGGCGACCTCGAATGCAGCAGTAGTCATGTGACACTCCCTGCTATCCTCTCTGGCCCCCCGAGCCGGAGACCCGGCCCATTGATTTGTTGCTACTCACTCACACGGACTCCACTTGCCTCCGACGAGCAGTCAAGCAGATCCATCGGCGGCGCATCCCAAAGGAGCGCCTGTGTCGTGTACTTACACGCCATACACGTGTTAGGGTGAAGCGTGCGTGGCCTAATAAGGCTGACAAAGGCAATAAATTCTTTTTGAGATGCTCTGCGTACGCTCCAACAAGAATCAATATTGAGGTAAAGAAGCCATCATAAAAAAGAAGGATGAACTGACACGACCAGGCGGGGAGTAATTCTCCCAATACTTAAGACTACACACTGCAGGGATAACAACGTAACAAGATGGCCGCGTTCCATTTCCAACAGCCTCCTAATAAAGTTGTCGGGGGGGGGGGGGGGGGGGGGGGTGGAATTGCCGCCTCGGTGGGAGGCGACATGACAGACTGAAGTGGGCATCCCGTCCCCAAGTGAGTCCGAATTCCTTCAGTAGGTGACTCTGTTGACCTACGAGCATGTTGCAAACTCTCTCTGCGCTCTTTAAATATAACATTTTTTTTTCATGCTCTCCTGCTGCACTATCCTGCTTTCGCTATTAAAGTCGGCGCCAGATCTATAAATAAATCCAGCCGCCCGCATCCCTGATGAGGAAGCTAATTGACACTGTTAATGGATGGACTTTCACAGAGCTGTAAATAATGTGGAGGTTGCCACTTAGCGCCTCCTGCTGTTTTACTTCTGGGAGGCCAAAGAGAGTGAACCTGCCAAGTCTCCAGCCCTGGCTTGTCACTCCCATCCTGCAAACGAGCATTTTTTTTTTTACACTAAAATCAATACACCGTGCTGCTCTCCAACCCTGGCAGGGAAGTTTAGAAAGACGTGTCATACTTTTACTGTAATGCGATGGTTCCTTGCCAGCTATTCACGATAACCAGCACGGCGTCCAAAAGAAATAAATAGAATGACTACAAATAATCGACAGACAAAAGCAGTCTTTTATGGCAAGGTCTTTTAATATTTAATAGCGAGACGATAGCCGTTGTGCAGATATCTCTAGCGGAGCTTTGTAAAAAGTACATTTCAGATCTGTAACTGGATTCTTGCTCGGCACATTTTTTTTTTATTTCAGGTATCTACATTAGCAATAGGTTTAATTCCAGTTTGAGGTACTGTACACACAGGTGGAGATAAGAGGGGGGCCGCAGGGGCACTGCCCCCCGTTAAATATGTTTGGACACTCCCCAGATGCCAGGCCAGATTATTGGCCTATGGGTATTTTCAGATTTTTTTTTTTTCTGGGATTTTTTTTTTCCACAGCTTCCATTGTCGCGCACTGTGTTTTTTAATTAATTAATTTTTTTATACATATATTTTTTATTGGAATTTGTGCTCAAGTGTAATATACGTAAGTTAGGTAAGTATAAGTATGACACGGTTACCCGGTTAGTCAGACGCTTTTTTTTTTTTTTAAACACTGCACTACAATTTCTCTTTATCATTACAAAAAGAAAAGCTGGAAGACAACTCTTTGGTTTTCCCCACTAAAATATCATTGCGAAAAAAATGCAATTACCACACCGGCGACGGTGAAAGCAAAGCGTGCTACATAAGCAGTGGGCCAACAGTGTATTCAGTTGCAAGGAAGGTTTATTAGATGTGACGCTCCTGCCGATGCTGGCCGCCTTTGAGCCGTTTAAACCTCCAAGGAAGGATCGATTGATCAGCGCACAGGAGGCGCGATTGCGGATGACCGGCGGGCGTCAAGCTGTCTGCTAACAATCGGATCAGGTGCTCAGTCGCTTTGATTCCGCAAATTGAAAGCTACCTTTTAAAGACGACGCTTCAAAGATTTTGTACACAAGGGGGGGGGGGGGGGGGGGTGGCGTGAAGTAATAAGACTTGTGACAAAGAGGAGAGACAATCCTCAAGACTGTAACGCTGAAAAAAAAAAATAATGTGTCTAATTTCATCATTGGGCTGGAGAGCCATACTAATTAGCGCAAATGGTCGCTCTAACAAGCAGAATTTGGGGGCGCTAATTGCACTGACGTATATTTCGCATTCAAACAAGAGCAATCTCAGCAGAAACACTCATCGGCCAATTACTAGGGCGGATGGATGTTTGCATGGATGGATCGTGTTAGAGAGCGTTTTGGGGAATGCTGGGAGCCAATCGGTGATGTCATGCCAGCAGTGCAGGGAGGGCAGCTTAACCCATTTTCGGAAATACCACACAATTTCTATCTATAACTGAGCTGAGTAGCATGGAGCTTCACACACAGCTGGATGGGGAATTTGCCTGGTTTAGCTCAGTTAGGGACGCTAAATCGGTTGGATTTTCAGAACTGAAATGGGGCTGTCCTCACGACTGTCAAGTTACATTTTCTCAAAGACAAAACTAAGCCATATTTTATATTCAGAAAGGGGACTTCATTCAACTGGGATGACAAAGCTAGCTATGCTAATGGACGTTAGCATAGCGCAATCATCCCTTGATGCCGCAAGCTAGAAGCCATGGCGTCACGGATTTCCAAAGAAAAGGCAATGACTTCCATCGAATACACATCTCAAGCGTGTCTATGACAGAAAAAAAAACATCTTAGCTCTATCTGTCATTGGGAGCAATTATGTAATGTGTCCATAACCTGGAATGCCAAGAAGCTGAACTCTGATTTGCTGTTGCTACATTACAGTGTACCGTCTTCTAAATTGGCTCGTTTGTACGGCACGCTCATCACAAAAATCACTTTCAAATCCATCCATCCATCCAATACTTCTCCTCACGAGGGTCTCGGGGGTGCCGGAGCCTATCCCGGCTATTCGAATTTCCATATCATCAATTTCGTCATAAGCATTTTCGAATGAACACCCTCAATGCAAGTAGATGATATTTTTTTCCTTGTACGAATGCCGAGATTCAGAGAGAATGTATTTCAAATGTAAAATGGTGCAGGGTGCGTATGGACAAACAACCTGTCACTCAAATCCACGCCTACGCATTAACCTAACATAAATGCCTCCACTTTTTTTTTTTTTTTTTTAATTCTGAATGAAGTCAAACGGGCAGCCATTTGGCAACCACCTGAACGGACCCGTGATTGATGTTTCATCTTTTTGGGGCCAAAAACAACCGTGTTAGGAAGCCCTGAGTTGGCAAGGCAATTTATTTATTTTTATTTCAAGGCTTTTTCGCACGACTTAAAAGTATGCCACCAAACATTGCATTCCAAATCATCCCGCGCCCCACCCCCCACTCTCTCCCTTGTTGCTTCATCTTCCGAAATGAATCAAGCCAGGCTCCAACATGACATTAAAGAGCTCACGCTGTTCTGCAAAAGCAACCCCCCCCCACCCCTCCTCTCTCATCCTCCTCCCGCTCTGAAGGCAACGGGCCTCTCTGATAGGCCAACCATGCAAAACAGACAGGCTTCCCTTCTTGTGTCGACGAAAGAAAACAGCGGTGACCTTTGAGCGTGAATGAGAATGCAGCTCGCTTCTGCCAAGTCCACCTTCAGATGAGATAAGTGAACCGCCCAAAAAAATAAGACAACCCGGCATCCTCCGTGGCGGAATTAATTTGCTGTCCTTTCATAAGACACTGCGAATACATTGCAGAAGGTTATTTTTCACGCGCTGCTCACCACACTGTAAATGACAAAAAAAAAGGCACAAGCAAGGGGGAAATGAGTGGAACTGCGAGTGCTCTCCTGTTTTGCACGCGATTGTCGCATAAAAAATACATCAAGCGGACTAAATTCGAAAAAAAAAAAGGGGCACGCGCAGAGACGAGCTCAAGTGACACGAGACACTGATGAATGAGCCGGGGAAAATTCATTATTGAACATGTTGCCGGCGCCAAATATTCACTGGCAAGTTGTTTGCAAATGCTTCAAGACAAGACACAATTATGTTTTAATTTCCAGCGTCGGAACAGTTTGTAGTAAAAACGTCGGTCGGGAAAAATAAGATGCAGAACTTTAAAGCGTCATCGCACGGGGTCTGAAGAAATATGAGACTCAGCGTGGTGTTTCTAAACGCTATATGAGCGATACGATTGTGAAATTACAAGATATCAATGTGAAACGTACACAAATTCGCAGAAAGAAGACAAACAGAAATGCTCAGTTAGCTTCAGTAATATCTGTTGATTTTTTTTGTTTGTTTTTTTTAACAAAAGATAAATAATAAATGCCTCTGATTGTTTTTTTTAATTAAAAAAATTCAAAAGAATGTTAATATTTTAATAAATGTTAATATCTTGGTCGTTTTCTTGGAACTTATCAATCACTTTGTATTATGCATTACTGCCACCTACTGGACTGGAGTGGAACAAAATTGAAGGTGACATCTGACTGTTTTTAGCAGAGTGATGTTACAATTTGTTTTCCTGACGGCGACAACTATTGTTTGTTTTTTGCGCAGATCTGCACGGAAATGAAGGGAATCATATTTATCATTGAATAATTTTTAATTCTCCAAGTTAATATTGAATGTTCATAGCAGCTCAACCTCCCGCTTGGAATAATGTGACGACGTGTAATCCATGTCACTCTTGACATTTATTATTTTTTTTTTGCAAGACAAGCAATATTAGATGCCTGTATGCATGCATACATCCATCACCGATCCATCTCAAAGTTGATCTTCCACACCGGTTTCATATCAACACGTGTCACGTGACAGACGTGCACGACAATCTTCCTGCTGCTATCCTCCGTAGTTATTTTTGTTTGTTTCATCGGGCGTGGCGGCCCGCAGAGAAGCTGCTATCCATCGTACCCACTCAGGGGGGGGGACAAAATAAAAACTTGAATAAATATTTCATTAGATTATTCTATGATTTCATATGCTCCATCTGGGCCGCAGTCCGAGGCAATATCTCTGCTGACTTTCCCTAATGCATTAAAACAACCACGGCCACCGTGGCTTCATATTGAGAGCGCGTCATCTTCGCGGGGTCCGTTGGACCCGTGCTGCCTTCCTGCCTGTCTGCTTGAGTGACAGCCTGGTTGCTTGTCAGCCCGTCTTTCTGTCCGTCTGGGCATCCTGTGGCAATATAATACAGAACTACGGATGAACAGTAATATTACCGTACTCGTTTTTCACAGAGGATAAAGAATATATACCTGCGAGTATTGTTTTATCTGTCCGTGTTTGTTCCGCACTTGTGTAATTGTCTTTGTTTGATGTTTATCTTGGCAGTGAACTTTAGGACGCCATTTTTTGTCTCCCATAACAACGGTATATAACAACCCTTCTGCCGATGTGCCTGCGCAGCAGCCAACCGACCCACCTGGTGTCCTTCTTGCTTTTGTGTTTGTCCTCCGGTGTGCGCACGTGCTCGCTTATCGGCCGAACTGCCTGTCTGTCTTATCACTTATCTCCAGTAGTTTGCCATTTGTCTCCCTCTCAGAAAAACATTGTGCCTATCTGCCGTTCCATCTGCCTATACGTCGTCCTTCCTGCTGGATGTCTCGCTACTTTATCTAAGCGTGCTTGCCAACCTGTCTTTCTGTCCTGATGCCCGTCTTCGCTTCCTGTCTGTAGATTTTCTATCCCACCTGTCTTGCTGCTCGTATTGCCGTCTTTCTGGTTATCTGCTCCCTTTCCGGTTTGTCTGCCTTTCAGTTGTCTGGTTTTTGGTTTATTTGTCCGTCTGTCTCACATCCTCATCTATATTAGCTCCCTGATTTTCTATTCCAGCCTATCTGCCACCCGAGCTGCCTACTTGTCATTTCTGTGTCTGCCTTTCTTTTTGTCTCCCTTTTTTTCTGTTTTTTTTTTTTTTTTCAAAAAACCTTAGACGTGTCTATTTTTCAGTTTTTTCCGCTCATCTTCCAGCTTGGTTGTTGTCTGTCCACCTTTTTAACTGCCCGTCTGTCTTTGTGCCCCACTATCTACTTCAGGGATGGGCAACTTCAATGCTGGAGGGGGCCACAATTTTTTCACGAGTTCTACTGAGGAGCCACATAGCAATTTCTAACCAGATGTATGACAAAAACTGCTACTTCTAATATCGACAAAATATTTGCTTATATAAATTAAAAATAAAATAAAATAAAATAAAATAAAATGTTTTTTTTCAATGCATGTATATCCTAAATCAACAAGAAAGGGTTTGAAGCAAACAACAAAACAACTATATTTTGTATTCTTTTTTCCAGTACAAAGTGCTCGCTTACACGAAAATAACCATTCAAGGATGGCACAAAACTGCGGAACGAGAAACAAACAGTGCAAGAACCCCGAATTTAGGATTAATCACGGGCCAATATGAGCGTGTCCGCAGGCCGCCAGTTGCCCATCCCTGATCTAGTTCCTTGGCTGCCTAATCTAGCGACCCCTGCTGGATGGCTTCCTTCCATTTCATGCCCAGCCTGTCTATCTGTCTGCCAACCTATAGCGTCTTGACTTTCTTCTCCGTCTCGCTACATGCAAGCCGATTTGTGCCGCACCAGTCGGCCCTCACTCTTGCCCGCCTGTCTACACATACAAATGATATGTTCTTATGATGTGTATACATGCGCGTTTATCGTAATTAATCTCCTGCATTTAGCATATGCGCATCCACTATACTCCGACAATTATAATTGGAGCCGAAGGGACAAGTTTTTTTTTCCCCATCTATGATGTATTCTACATGAGGAAACCCTTTACCTATTAATACCAATTGGGCAACAATAATTGGCAGGCCTCGGACGTCGTGGGCAGAATTAATCATCGGAGGAGGAGGAGGAGGCAGGCTAGACGGAATATTTAATTGGCAGAGGCAGCCACTGTTTAGGGAGGCAACCGGCTGAACACCCAAGGGAGCGCCGCTTCAGACAATGCACATTTGCTAATCCTCCCGAGTCAACTTATTATGGCCACGCATTATTATCGCGCTTTACAAACTAATTCCATGTTCTCCCCCGCGGATTACTGCGGGCAAAATACACGCAAGGAAATCACAGACAAAAGCACAAGTTGGACCAAATTGCAATCAGAAGTGCAGAACTACTGCAAATTGCTGACGCGCACGTGTGTGTGTGTGTGAGTGCGTGCGCGTGTGTCCTTGTGAGGGTGATAACCATTATTTCCATCAGGATCCATACCGTATAATCCATTTTGCATAATACCATCATTTAGTGCACAAAAACGCAATGTAAGAGATGGACAGGGACATGAAAGATTGATTGTGTATCATTCATTACGTGAAGAATTGTCAGTTGCTAAGTTGCTTAAACAAACCTAATTAGCCTGGAAGAGAATTTTGATTTGCATTTAGGGGGACCTTATTGTGCAGGATTAACTTCAATTGGAGCCATTACCCATTGTGCTTGAGATTATTCTGTCCACATTTTATAAAATATACAATCATAAGGATAATATAATCAAGCAAGTCAAAGGTTGCTGTCATCTAAGTTTATTTATTAAAGATCAAGGCATCAATGACGGGCCCCGCATGTGCCTAGCGGGAGGTAGCAGCGTTCTTTTAGATATACTCTTAATCAGTGGTCCCCAACCTTGTCTCCACCGTTGCCGGTCCATAACAACCGGGCAGGGCGGTGCTCGCAGCATTTGCTAGCTTGTGGGTTTAATATTAGCGAAAATGCGACCGAGACAATGAGCATGTTGATGCATCACAAGGTTGTGTAATGGAGAGAAGCCAGTCACTTTTCAAAATAAAATGTTCTTTACACTCGGTACTGTTTTTTTCTTTCATCATCGCCCTGCCCAAAGTGGCCTGCGGACCGGTACTGGGCCACGACCCGGTGGTTGGAGACCACTGCTCCACATTATTTCGGGGCTGCGTTAAAAACTCTCCTGAAGACCATGTTAAGTGAATTCACAGATTTGTTTGTTCTCTAAATAGGACTACTTAAGAATAATATGACTCATATAAACGTAAAAATTACCGTCTTTTATTCTTTACTAAAACCGGGTGAGTTACACCAAAATTGAAGAATGCTTGGGCTAACGTGTCTGCTTGCACTGTTGTTCGAGTTTTCGCACAAGCCAACATCATTTCTGAGGAGCCGCACGGCAATAAGATGGACTCTGATTCTGATTCAAGGGAACTTATTGTGTTGAATACTTTAATAAAGTACAATCAAACTCAATTTTGCTGCCTCTACCTTTTAAAACCATATGCTAGCATGTATGCGTGTGTATGTTTTAGCATACCCCATTTTTTTAAAGCTAGCATAGATTTTAACATGCCTGCGTCCAATACGGTGAAACTTATGTACTTTGTGTGTTAAATACAAAAATAACAACGCCTTATGGTTGTGAAAACACAAAAGTAATCCAAATAACTATTTGAGTAAGTGTTATTAACTATTCAGTCAGAATGCTACTCAGGTAGCTATCGCGTGTTTCCAACTAGTTGGAACAAATATAGCTACGAAGGCATGTCTACTTCAGCACGTCTCAAAACATCATCATCTAACTGACAATGAGCGTTTTAACACGCGATCTTCAAAACAAATACAATATATATTGTCCTCGCCGTATATTTAGTGGTTTGCCTTTCAAAGCGCCATTTCCTCTCCTCTCCATCCAATCACACTTAAGAAGCTGAAGTTGGCTGGCAATGGGGCCACAATCACTCGACAGCTAAATAGTGCAATCATTACGCAACGCGGGGCAATGACACTTCTGTACGTGTTTGCACACACGCGAGAGCCCGCAATCACACGCCGAAGAATGAATAAATGAAAAGCGTGTGAGTGCGTGGAATAGCAAATGCACAACAAGGTCTTGGTGTCATCTAAGAACTTAATGAGATATCAGGCCCGGATGTGGAGTCCGCCACCGTTTGGATTTGAAAGACGTTATGAAATCTCACTTCATGTACGCGTCACACTCACACATTTAAGAAAAAAATGATAACTCTGTTGCTAACCAAAACAGCAGTAGATACCAAACAGTCTCATAACTGATTCAAAGTGTTCGGAATGTTGTGAATGAGTTCCCCTGCAAAATATTAAAGATGATGACAACAATTAGTCTTGTGGGGTTCAGATTTTGACAACATACCAGTAAAACGGTTCAGTGTTGAAAAGTAAAGGCCAACTCCGTCTGAAGTTGAGTAAATAAAGAAATGGCCCAGAGGTACTATTTTCAAGTTTGAATGCTGCTCATAAATGGAGTTTTTTAATATTTGCGCTTCAAACCAAAAATGATGACGATGGTCGCGGCGTTGGGAGAAGATGACATCCACCATTCGGTGATGGAGTGCAAAAGGGGGTGAAATCGTTTAAAGAAAGGAACCCCCCCCCCCCCCCACCCACACCCAAAGCTTCCCTTTGGTGATTTACACGCCGAGGCCTACCCTTGGTAACCAACTTCATTATGGAAGGTGGAAGTTGTCAAGTATGTACGGCGCGGAGCAACGTGGATTTACACCCGTGCTGCCTCCCACTCCGGCATCAGCAGCATGGTGAGGAGGTTGGGAGGGGGGGTCCATTCTCCGTGGAGACATCAGTCATGTTGTCACACTTTGGGGGGGGGGAGCACCATCTATGCCATCTACACTACATACATATATACATGTACATCATATAAATATATATATATATATATGAACATACATATACATATCACATATACATATATACATATACATATATATATATATATATATATATATATATATATATATATATATATATATGTGTGTGTGTGCGTGTGGCGGGTTCGATGATGTTAAAGAACGCAAATGGATGAATAAATGATGAAAAGATGGCACTGGCTCTTTAAAAATGTATCCTTTGCAAGCGCCTCTGCCCCACTTAAGAGCGTGCTCAAAGGGGGTTTGGAGGAAAGGGGGGCAATAAAATAACACGACTCATCGCTCTCAAAAGGATATAAAAGATATGAAATTGTCACGAACCCGGAAAGAACGTGCGCGTAAATTGTGCAAACGGTGCGTAACGCACAGCGTCACGTGAAGAAAACCCGAAACATTTTGCTGAGGGAAATGTAGAAAAGTGATAAGTAAATAAGGTTTGGAAAAGACAATTAATGAGCAAAATGAGCTGGAGAGTCGACCCGCGTACCTTTATGCATGCCGGTGTAGCGGTCCTTGAGAACTGTCAGTTCGTGGATCTTCCCAAACTGTTCAAAGAGGGGCTTCAGGTCCTTCTCCTCCAAGTTGCGCGGAATCTGCCCGATAAACAGCTTAATGGCATCCTGGTCCTTCATGGCGCCGCTCTCCGGATGAAGTGAAATGGGTTCCGAGCCGTTCATGGGTTTGGACAGTGGGATTTGGACGTACTGGTGGTGGTACTGGGACTGCTGGTTCGGGATCAGGAGCAGTGGTGCCGGGCTCGGTCCGCTGAGGAGCAGGCTGGAGGAGTGTGGAACGGGATGCTGCTGAGGAGGAGGAGGAGGAGGAAGAGGAGGATGCTGCTGCTGCTGCTGCTGCTGCTGCTGCTGCCTTCTTGTTTCAGTCTGAGTGAATCTGGCCATTCTCGAGCTGGGAGCGGAGTGGATAATAATGACAACACACACACGTAGACACGCGCACGCACGCACGCACAAACGCGCACGCACTGTGAGAGAGAGCAAGCACTCAGCTGGAAACCAGGCTGACTTACACACGCGGGCATTGGGTACATACAGAAGAAGGCAAAAAGAAGCAGAATGGTGGAAGGGGATACGCACGTTAGCGATATTAGACGCTCTTCAGCGACACCCAGTGGTCATAGCTGTAACTACACTTTCGTTCGTAAACATAGATAGATAGATAGATAGATAGATAGATAGATAGATAGACATGGTAAAAACTGATAAACTGGATTTATTTAGACCTTTATCTGTTCAGCCGAGTCCAAAGTGTACCGTTTCGTGGCACAGTGGTAGGGAACCTGTGATCTTGTGCATTGTTCTTCCTCACCCGAAACATTCAGTTGTTACGATAGTACTAATAACGCCCACATGCTAAAGTTGTCTCACAAACATCAAACTCAGTCACTTTGAGGAAGAATGTAGAATGTGTTTTTCTGCTCCATTGAACACACTGCACGACCATAGAAAGACGTCAGCAGGCAGACATTGACAGTAGAGTCGATTCATAACACACGTGGTGGTCTTGGTTGGTGGCATTGCACTTCCATCGTAAATGTCTTCACTTTAAATAGGAATTCCTTTAAGCAGCACATTCCCAGAGAGCGCCACTCCGGCCGCAGAGGCCGAACGATTTGCTGACTTTATTTGGCACCCGCTCCGCCGGGTTCCCAATGTATCGATTAAAGGGGGCAGGCGACTCGCTTGGCCGTGTCAGGCCCCCCTTTCTGAATGGGAGCTGGCTGGGTGGGGATGAAAGTGAAATGCGCTAAAGCGGACGGCTCAGCGTGTCGGGCCGCTTCTATGAGTCGAGAGCGAGCCGAGGCCCTCCAGTTGAACACGAACCCCTCGAGCTGACATTGGCCGCTCCGCTCTCGCTCCCTCGCCGACTATTTTTAGGGAGGTGGTCGAGGGCGCGGGCGGAAAAGAACTTCCACTTCATGGGTTTTATTGACCAATGTCATTAGTGCTTCGCCGGGCGGGCCCAAGGCGGAGACAAAAAATCAATAAAGGTCACACTATTAGAGTGATCCAACTAAAAAAAAAAAGTTACATACAATTTCAGCAGCTGCCGCTTTATTCTGCTTGCTTGTTAGTTAACCAGCTTGGAAAAAGAAGCCGAGGTCGATCACTTAAGCTGAGGAAGACTTCAACACCCCCTATTGGGGAGATGGGGGGGGTCAAGGCCTTCTCTGCTGGCCTAACATAACCAAAAATGAAGAAATTATGATCATATTTATCATAAATACTTTTGAGGTATATAAATAAACTTGTATTGATTGTGTATTATATCCCGGTGTTGTATTTTTAGGTGAGAATTTTTATCCAATGAGAATTCATCTAGCTTGTGTTGCTAGGCAGATTTCATTGTATCAGTGGCACTAACTATTTGTCCGAAGCCTTCCGATTAAACAGTGTACGTATGTGCTTTATGAGTGAACGGGCTCTTAGAGTTGATAGACAATCGCGATAGCCAATCAGATCACGAGTTGGTGACAGTAAGGCCTTATCAGAGGCCTCACGTCGAAGAATATAACCGCGTGCTGTGATTCGATACGCACCAGACCGTCTTACCCGGCGACCGTTCGTAAATCTAAAATATATTCTTGCTTTTTTTTTAACCCACAACAACCCAAGACGAACATTTCAAGAGAAGCAAGTTCTCGTGAGCCGAAGTCGTCCGACACCCTGTCGCGTCATAAATGATGATTCAAGTCGGACTAAACAGGACTTCACTGAAGGAAAGAGTCTTCAAAAGTTTTGGGAATGTGAGAGAACTCACGTGCAACTTATTTCAAACCTCTGACAGTCTGGAGTGCTGGAAAAGTTGGACCGATGTTTCAAAAAAAAAAAAATAAAGTATTGCGCTCTACTTAATGACCATGGAGCGTGGAAGAAATCGGCCGCTCTTCTCCTCAGACTTGTCTCACAACTCATCAGCATTATAAGTCAGTGATGCATAAAGGTGTCTCGAGCGGGATGAGGCGTCACGGCATCGCTGTCTCATTTTCTCGGGTGTCACCTCACAGTTGAACGGGCATGTTTTGCAACGCTGAACACCGCCCGCTTCTCTCAAAAGTTTCACAATGACGTCATGGCAGCCCAAAGAGAGAAATAGGAGCAACATTTTGCATTCGGCACGTGTGATTTTGCCATTGGGGCGATTTGAGCATTGCCCCACTCAGTCGAGTTGATTGTGCCGTTGGATTTACTTCCGGAATGTACAAACTAATGCTTGATAGAAAATGCAGTTGTTTGTTTACATTAAAACTCAGCGTAACCCTTATTATTATTATTTACTGTTTTATGTTCGACTGACGCCAGCGTATCTACAAAATTGATAAACACGCTGATTGACGAAAATTACATCGCAACCGTTTTTAGGTCAAGTGCAGACTACTTTCTTTTTTAGCAGATTGTCAAATGAGTCGGGGGCGAGGCACGCTAGTTTCGCTAACGTTCAAAACAGTGAAACTTAAAACAATAAGTTTAATTTGCCAATTTAAAATCGTATTGGAGTTTGTTGCCTTGAAACGTTAACTTTTTATTTATTTATTTTTTAGAGCATAAATGTTTTAAATGTTAGTCATTTTTGAATTAGGGGCATTTCAGTTAGTGCCCTACCAAATTCAAACCATGGTGGTATAGAATGAAAAAAGTCAATTTCAATTTCAATTTTTTTTTTTGTCATTCATTCCTTGACGTTGTTTAAAAAGTGCGACTTTTTATTTTTGAATCTTCCAATAAGCATTTTATATCGAATTAATTTTTTTACAGACTAAAAGATTCTAAATCAACAGTGCTATTTTGCTCAAAATGTTCTTTGTTTGTGTCTGCCTGCCGCCTCTCCCTGACCTTTCTCTGAAGTGTGTGGCCGCGGTCCTGTCGGCCTCAAATTCCAAAGAAAACTAAAAGCACCGTTCTGATTCTGATGGACTGTTATTGTCTGTGTAGGAGGCAATATTTATAAAAATAAAAAAAAAAACGCCATGTAACTTACCTAAGCAGAACTACCAGCTCTAAGGACGCAATTTCCTCATGTAGCAGCTTAATTTTCTCATCCAAAGGCTTAAGAAACAAATTCTCTCACCAACTGTGACTGTTGTTTTTGTTGTACTAGAGATAATCGGACAGCGGGCGGTCCCTTGTTGTCATCTCTTCCAGTTTACTGCTTCCAGGTGCGTGCGTGTGTTTCCTTCCAAACACGATTTCTTGCAAATGTCACACTGGACTGCTGCTGTTCGTGTGACATTAATGTGATCTTACTCCAGATGAGCACCTGCAGACGCAGGATTCTTTTCTGTTTCTTGTTATGTAAATCATGCTCATTGCCTTTGGCTGGAAAATTGAGTTAAGAAAACAACCATCCACTTTGTACTTAATTACGTCTGTAAATGAAGACAGAGAAGAGATTTACATTATATTTTATATTTATATTGGTAGTTTCAGACTTCATTATTATCCGCCTCTTCTAATTTGTCTCCTTTTCAAACAAAAGACGATATTGTTATATTGAGCTGACACAAATGCCCTCCTGCATATTCACACTTGAATGTGTAATTCCAGTTTTCGGCCACTAGAGAGCAGCAATGTCCCATTCTTGTCCCAGTGAGTGCTTTCTCTTCCTTCGATTAATGCTTCACTTTATGGCTGCGTTTGAAATGTGTGCATAAATTGCCAGCCACATTTTTTTTTTATCCACGTAATTAACAATTTCAATTTCAGTAAACAGGAGCAACATTGAGCTCATACCTCTACCACGGTTTAGACATTTTTTGGAACAAAAATGAAAATAAAAAAAAGTATCTTGGTATTATAAAAATGTAATTAAACGTTAATGTATGCATGTCATGTATTTAGTTACATTTAAGATATTAAGATAGCAAGTTCACCATTTTGCTTATTAAGAAGGCAATGAGAACATGTTCATTACATATTATTCATTAAAATTTACATTGAAGAAGGGGGTTTGTAATTGTTACGTGCAGGATTGTCATCAAGTCACTTGTGCATTTCATACACGTGCGGGAGCACCAACTGTCTAAAACAAGCAGCCAGCAATTGGAAAGGCAAGTCATAGTGTTTGGCAGCCATCGTCGCCGGTAATCCACCTTGTTGTGTTGCTGTCACTCATCCTGCGAGATTTGCCACAGCATGACTTGTTGTCGGATTTCTTCCAGGAGCGCCCCGCTGGGATTGTTAAATCTTTTATCAACAGCCGAACACTAATAAATTCACGCCACCGTCCTACTTTTTTTCAAAAATGTATTTATATGTGTGATAACGCGACTCGGAATGTTGCTTTAAGAATCGAAATACAATTTATAAGATGTCTGTCTTATCTCCGCCTGTGTTCCTCTTCTCAACCGGCATCGTTTCATTTCATCTTGGTTAACGAGACCCGCACTTGAGCAATATGTGTAATGTGACGATAATCTGGAATTCCTGTCTTGAGAATCAATTGAGTTGATTTGGGCTCACACAGGCGAGAAACTCCGCCGTATATACGGCCACTGTATCAAGCTTTAGAAGTTCCTCCTCATCGGTGGTAGCGGCGGGAAAAAGGTCGAGCGGGAATTCACTGGTATACCAAGGAAATTGGGTGCAGCAGATGAAAGTCTCATCCAGTCGACTTGGCTTTGAAATGCGACGATGTGGAGCTGAAGCGTCGGCTCCCGACTGACTGAAGCCAATTACAAGGGCCCAAAAAAAAAAAAAAAAAAAAAAAAAGAAGCCGTTCCTCCATGGCGGAAACAGATCGGAGCAACTCACCTATTCATGAAAAGAACCAAGAAAATTGGGCGGCAAAAAAATGCCACTGTGGATGAATTCTTTAGCATTGCAAACGTTGCGCAAACGGATTACTTGGATTATCACACATTTGATTGGTAACGATCCATAACATCCGTCCAGAGCCACTCAAGTTTTGCATCCGGGGTTGGAGGGACAATGCCCCAACAGATCCACCAGATGGCACTGTCGCAAACAATTCCAGTCATTTAAAGACCACAATGTCAAAGATGTGTCATATATTCATTCCATTTTAAAGGGGATAAATTCGGAAAAATAAAATCACATGTTTACCCATCTTGTCCCAGTGTGAGTCCAACCCCAATTTTAATGAAAATTTTCCTGAAATTAATATTTTATCTTACAATGTTTTTATGAGCACCCACAGTGTTAGGGAACAAACACATTTCTAACCTACATCTATTAAAAAAAAAGAAAAAAGTCTAATTGAATGGAGGGCCAGTGCCTCACCAGATCTAGTAGGTCACCCAGTAAAATGATAGTTCCCGGAAAATTACGATTCATTTGATTTGTTGTGTTTGTTTTTCATTACGTGTATTATCACGTAGTGAATGAAATGGAAGGATGGCTCCGGATTACGAAAAAAAAAACACACATTTGACATCCAACAAAGCACATGATTAGCTTCCGTTTAGTACAAAGACCAGAAGGATAATCACTTTTTCGTGGCAATGACCACAGTCGAATTATCCACGAATACTCCACAAAGAGGCCACAACAAAATGTGATTCCGGTTGCTAGGTTACCCCCCACGGGTTACAATGTTTCACAAATGAGGCTCGTGTTGACTTTCTGTGGACTACATAATGTGACTATTCCAATTATTTCTGAATGATTATTTCTGAATATATATATATATATATATTTATATATTTGTGCTGTCAGGCAATTACATTATTTTTTTTTAAACTAATTAATCTAAAAAAATGCCATAATTAATTGCGATTAACAGCTTTTAACAGGTATTTACATGAATAATATCTTGTAATTAATGTGAAATCACCAAATCTAAAGCGCATTTTAAATCAAAGACTGTTCTAATAGCTCTTTTTGATCCTTGACTACGATCTAAATGGGAGTCATCTTCACAGGAATTTTTCTTAGAAACAATTCTCAAAAATGATACAGTCCATTTCGCAGCACACACCAGCGGAGTTGGTTTGCTGATAACTTGAGCATTGTGTTTTGTTCTGAGATATGCTAAAGCTAATATGTTAGAGAGTTTAAATTTGGCTTTGAAAGATATGCAAATTAATTTCTGAAGTAAATAAAAAGTTAAAATATTTAATCGTGTTAAAAAAAAAATCTTGAGTTAACATTAATTTTAACAGCTCATATATATATATATATATATATATATATATATTCTATGCATGTATTTTGTCGACAAGTGCAGAATGAATAGATGAAGTCAATGGAGGCGGCAACATCACGTGCTGAGGCTCAAATCAATGCAACAAAACAGCTCAATACTCAGCGGGGGATGCGCTCGTCTCGTCTTAAAGTCAAAACCTCGCCTCTCCTGTTGTGTTTGTGCGTCACCAATACGCACAAGTGTGTTCAATATCAGCATTGCCAACATGATGATGAGATCACCTTGGGTCACCACTTGCAAGTGCTTATCAACAAAATAACAATCTGCGGCAGCAGTGAGGGAAATTGCTAAAAACACACAGCGTGTTCTCATCAACGGGTCATCAGAGAATAACCGAGGTTCAAATTTTATTCCTTCAATAAAATGTTTTCTTTGGAATGACAAAAAAAAAAAACATTAAGAAAAAGTTCTAAAGTTATCACACAAAAGCTAATTTTTTTAAATTATGGCATCATATAAGAGTAAAGTTCTTCCAAGACAAAAAGGTATTTTTACACTTGAACTTTTTCTTACTTCAGAGACTTTGTGACTTTCTGACGGCACACCAGCACAGACTGTTTCCGTGAGTGACATCACATGAATCAGAAGAAGTTGCTCAGCTTTGATGTTGAGGCCAACTCACATGAGAGACTCGATGCAAATGAGCTCATCGCGTCGACCGGCTGCACTGATCTTTCCGCTTCACCATCTTGTTGGTGGATGTATTTTTGTTTTTACATTTATGCAGCCACTTTTTCAAAAATAGGACCAACAGGCTTTCCAAAAAGTTGCTGATCAATATAGTGAAGAACCTAACTTGAAATATTTCATTTCCCTCATACGGCTTAGGGACGAGAAGTGTACTGAGAGCGTGCCACATGTTAAAAGTAAGGCATTTATTGGAGGAGTGGCCTTTATTTTCAAGATAATTTATATTTCTTATGTCATGTCACGTCACAAGAGCCTCTTCAACCACCCTCGCAGCATCTGAACTTTGGCCTGTTTGACTGCCGCTTCTCTTCCCCCTCATTCATCCATGCTTGGAGAAGGGGGGGGGGCGAGGTTTGGCCGCTTCGGACCGAACCGCGTCCCGGTGGTTGGGGACCACTATGTAATATTCCAAATGACGTCTGGGAATTCTGCCATCAAAGTCACGCACCTGAGAGGTCTTAAGAGCGCACCACAGTTGTCAGACTGGCATTTCGGGTAATGAATGGCATTTGGGTCCGAGCATCTCTACATCTCCGTGCGATGTTTCCCAAAGGCTCGTTAGCATATTGGTACGCAAACTTTCAATTAGAAGGCTGCTATCGTTTGACCATCTCGATTCCTCTACAAATCTGCCAGACTGTAAATCACGCCGCCGTAAGTAAAAATGCTCGACCGCTTCCTCCCAGACACCTTTCAATGAATATTTCACACCGCAGTCAAACCTGCTGACCTTACATTCGGAAGGAAAGCTGTCTCCAGGCGGTTTGTGCGATCTGGATGCGTGGCAGAAATTCCTTTCTACCCGTCGAGACGTCCTACCAATGCCAAGTTCGCACAAGTGCGCACAACGCCGATAGTGCTTTCGCAGGAAGTTTCCAACTTTTTGTCCTACCTCCCGGTGAAAATATTTTCACTTGCATTGAGTCTTAATTGACTTTTTCCAATGCCTAAAAATACTTTTGATGTATGTTTCTGTTGACCACATTACTCACGCAGTGTGTTTACCACACTTGCTTGATAAAAGTAAAAGTTACCTTTGTAATCTTATATTTATGCATAAATATAACCTGAAAGGAGAAATTCAACAGTCAGAACATCCCACCTGGTTGCATCAACGTGGATTTTGTTAACGGATTTTTTTTTAAAGTTCTACTGGCAGAACACCGGAAAATGACCAAAGAACACAACGCAAAAGTCGACGCCAACAACTCCGGACCTTCTGCGCATGCGTGAGAAGTAGTACCCCTCCACGCCATCGGGGGCGATAGTCACGCCGGTCTTTTGTGAATGAGAGTGATTACTTTGTCTTCGCGAACTTCTGTCCACAGAAGAGCAATGTTCATTTAGTTTTGGAGAAATGGCTTCAAATTTCACCGTTTTTACACTTTCATCACTTCCGGTTCGTGTCCAGTTCACTGATTCGCTAGCTGACAGCCAATCACGGTGCTCGACCCGATTGCACATATTGAATCGGCCAAACCCCCCCCCCCCTCAAACGCCCCAACAAAGGCTCCTACTTTCCGACGTGGCGCGCTACACTAAACAGACAGCATGAACGGCGAACGGCAATTTGATAATTGTACCTTCTGCCACATAGGGGGACGTGAATTTAATTGCTCTGCCTGCCGCTATACATTACCGGTGAAACAGATTGGTGAACAAAGATAGATTGTTTGCAATAAATGAAAAATAAATTCAAAAGATATTAAATTGGTCATTTTCCACAGCACCGTTGATGAAAAAGTGCCACAGGATCGTGGTTGGGAATCACAAATAGGAACCAGGTTTTAGTACCTTACGCAAGATGTTGATAATGTTTATTTATCATTCGAAAGACAAATTGACCACTGTATAAAAATGAAACAACTAAAACTAAAATAAATGCATGAATTAATGGATGATTTTTCAGAATATCTTTTGTAATAAAATAAAAATAAAGGAAAGGAATGCATGTATGCTTAAATTATTTATTTTTAATTTTTAACTTGTGCAGTTATTGCAGAGCCCTTTATAACTCTCTTCCGGGAGACAATCTAGCAATGACGTAATGTTCTTTTTTTTTTTTTTGGCTCAACTAGCCCAGGCATGACACTGTGACTTGTGTCTTTTTGCGCCTACATTGCTTATTGCCATTTTCACTTGCAGGTCTATTCTATGACTCCCTTGCTCATATCATCCGGTGACACTTGGTGCTGCTTCCTCCTACGTGTTCTGGCAACGTTCTGAAGTTATATGTGGAAACACGCTTTTGTGCCCTAAAAATTCTAACTCTGCCAAGGAGGTTATGTTTTTCCCGTTCCACTGTTTTTTTTTCCCCAGGCTGTTGATTTGTCCATTTCATCTGATCTGGCTTCTGGCAGGATTACAAAAAAAAAAAAAAAAAAAAATAGCCAATTTTTGCATGTAGCTAAAACTGTGGGCACTACTGTATTTTACAGAAAATATAAAGATCAGCGCTAGTGTGTTTTTCATTTATGTGCGTTTGTTTATAGAAAGTGGTTTGGTGCAATCGAAGCCAAGACTGCAACTGCCTGTTATTCTTTTCATTGGTCATTCAAACGAGTGCGATCAGTGCAGCCGCCGTAGCAGGTAGAGACAAAGTAGGTCAGCAAAGAGACACTAGCAACTACGTGACAGACTTTCACCATATCCTAGAACCTTCATCAGCGCAAGTTTGGGTCAGTGTATGCAAGTCAAACCATCGCACCGCATTGAAATGAATGGAAACACAATAAATGTGTTCCAGCCCCGTAAGAAAACATTAAAATGTGTTATTTGAAAGTATTTTTAATAAGAAAAAAACAGCACAAGTGTTGTACTGTCTATAAACAGCAAGTAATATTTGTTCCCCATATAACCAGCGTTGTATCTGAACAAGTTCATCGAATCGTTAATATTTTGGCCGAACGTGAACTGAACGTAGTGTATTTCTGCCTGATGAACATTTTTTTGCAAACGAGCTTATTCTGGCGCCTGCGAACGGATTTTGAATGACGGTTCATTTTTTTTCCTGACGAGTGCCAGGTTTCGTTCCTGTTCCAGAAGATTAAAAAAAACGGCTAAACTCACGTTTGTATGCGCAAATGTGTAAACTAAACTTTCAACCAGTTTGCATGGAAAAGTAATTTTCAAAACCTGCAACGTAGCAAAAAATTTTTTCCCAAGCCCCAAAATCCCAAAACACTGATTATGTTGATTTACTACTTTGTGCTGCAGCTATCTTGTAAGCCGCATCACCGATGATTAGCAAATCAAAGCACACTTGTCCAATTCCCACAAGCTTTGCTAATGCACGATTTCAATCTCAAGGCGGTTTTCTCTCAAATTGCCATTTTAATTCTCTGCTGATTTGATAACATCTACTGTTCAAAGTGCTGCGGTTCACCGCCCGACTGGCGCCATCGTCATCGCATTACTATCGTCTCCGAAATGTATGGCAAAGGTTAAAAGGATGGATGTCAATAAGCTACCAAAATAAAAGAAGCAGCGGACTTTGGCCTCCGCGATGTGCGCTTCAAGCGGAGACGCTCCGCAGATGTATCGCGAGTACGGGTTGTGCACACTGCTCGAGCTACCAATCAGGTCCTATCTGGTCTGGGCCAATGGAGGCCAAGCAGTTTGGCTGGCTGGGTGGGTGTGCTGCGTTGGAGTTTCAACTTTGGACCCAACAAGAGCAGCTGAGTGATTCAATAGAAAGTCTTCATCGACAGAGCTTCTCGCAAAAAAAACCAGGATATTTTGACTGGCATTTTCTCATTTTCGGGGGGGGGCTCCTCGGTTTAGCACCCGAGCGGGGAAATGATGGAGCACTACCCGGATCAGGTCGGTAATACCACTCAATGCGGGCAATATCATATTTGTGGGTCGCTTCTGTTTGACAGTTCTCATTGGTATGTAAGAAAGAGCAAAGTCTGTCGTTTAAATATCTTTACGAGGGAGTGGGACGATATACGGTCTTGGTATTGCGACATATATTGTTTATTGGCAAGGGTCAAAAGTAAGGAGACTTTTATGATGATTTCAGTGTAGATGACCCGACGTCATTATTTCTATTGGTATGTTACAACTCGTTTATTCTTAGATCTTGTGATATTGGGCAATGCTTTTGGTATCGTCGGCAAAATGACTTATCGCAATTCCACCGACACGACTCCAACTATAAAAAATATCTTGTTCATGATATAGTTTTATGGGAGCGTCGATCAAAACTGTGAGTCATTATAACTGCAAAGGGAGAAATTGACGTAAAGCTCTTGTGTTGGATCAAAATATTGCAAATCGGGTTGCTTTGCAATTCCAACAACGGAGATGGTAAAAAATGATTCTGACAGTCTCAGTCTGGAAAGAGACACAATTGGAAGCTTGTACTGAATCTTATGATACTGTGATGGAATTAGCTGAATTTTCGCAAATATTTGTCAACTGTGGGTTCGTGACGAAATAATTGTGACTTGACAATCTATCAATAGCTACTCTGAGAATCACCTTTGCTTGTTTTCCCAAACCCAAATCTGCACTTTAAAAAAAGAAAGTGTAGCTTTTATTGACAATGATAAAAGCGCATTTTTGCACATCAAGCAGATTCGCACGATCAGGGGAACATATCGAATCCGTCATTTTGCTCGGGGGAGGATCATGAAAAGTTGCAAAGCGGCAGTGGCGACCTTTTGTAGAGTCTTTAGAAAGCAAGAAAGAGACAATTTACTAAATGTCACCATGACAGCAGGCGTACGATGGCATGGAGCTGCTCGATTGGCTGTTTGATCAAAACGATGGAATCCTCCGGCACGAGGAAGCAGGACACCAGCAGCAACACTGGCCTGCGCAGGAACCAAATGTGCGTCACCTCGTCAATCTTCTGGCGTGACACTTTTTTTTTTTTTTTTTTGTAGATCCACAATCGTCGCAGCATGTCGTTCACTTTTAAAGATAAAAATGATAACCTCTTTGACGCCAGCAGATGCTCCAGCTGGCAGAACAGGCGGACGCCGACTTCCTCAACGTCCTCCTGAGCGGAGGCGAATCCGCGTCGGGTTCACCGCTCTGGTCCCCTTCGCCGAGCGACAGCGGGATCAGCGACCCGGCCTCGGACCAAATGGATAGCCCCCAGCGACCCGACAGCCCCCCCGAAGAGCATCATTGTTTGGGTCAGAGGTCACAGGCCAAAGCAGACTTGGAGGCCCAAGTGTCCATTAAACCCAGTAAGTCCGCCATTAAGTCATAGATGGCAAAGCACGATATTCAGCTTCAGATTTCTAATCCGCCTCACGGACATTATGTCAATTATTATTTTGGGACCAAAAAAATAAAAAAAAAAATAGTTGTATTAATATGGGGGGGGGGGGAAAGAAAATTTGCAGTGTTACTAAAAAAAAGTTAGAAAGTAATTTAAAATTCATCGGATATATTAATATTTATTCCCTTCATTTTGTTTATTTATTTATTTTTTCATCCAATCAGACCGCACCATAAATGCGCTGCAATTGTGATCTAATCTACTCAATCACGAGTATGCGCTCGTGTACCCTAAACTGGCGGTCTCCAACCACCAGTCCACGGGCCACTTTGGAGCGGGTCGCAACTATGAAAGAAAAAAATTGCACTACTTCTGGTTTATTTATTATTTGAGGCTAAAAAAAAAAAAAAAAAAAAAAAAAAATCACAATTCGGGCCGGGCACAAGCCGAGGAAAAACGATGAGTCGGCAATCACTATGATAGCAGCAGAAGAAGTTGAAAGCCAACATGGTTCACGTAAATCACATGTATGGGAGCATTTTGCCAACTTGAGTTCTCAAAATAATGATAAAGGATTTTTTGTTTACAGTCGCTCGTCCCGACATCGTCATTTCAGACAGACGTGTCAAGAAAGCTGCAAACATACTCAACGAACACGCCACCTCCGCAATGGCTAACTTCAAAATAAAGCTTAACAAATAATACATTGAGTTGTTGACGTCAATGCCATCGCCTTAGTAGACTTTTACTTTGAATTTGTCTCTCGTGGAGGCGTAACGGCGACCTTGACTTTCGTTTTCGACCTTTCGGCTTGCTTTGTCAAGTCTCCGGTGGAAGTGGCTACTACTGGCTAGCAGCTAGCTGTCAGCATTAGCAACAAGTGCCAGCTTCCGCCAATCCCCCCAACACGCGTTGCTGTCCGCAAAAGTTATAAACTTGTATGAACTGGGCCGTGCTGGAAAAAAAGGTAGGGGATCACTGCCCTATACTAGATTTTTTCAACCAATCAGATTTCAGAATCATCCTCACAGGGGCTCAGCATTGGCCCTCAATGGCATCGGTCAGAGCAAGCCAAGTTTGATGAGCAAAACACATCTGTAGCAATTTACACACAAATACGTTTATTAATCGTCTGATGTGATTTATTCATTTCTTGCCCATGTCATAAAAAAAGGATTTCTTCTTCCAGATGATGCCCATGGCACAGTGGTAGAAGTAGTAGTGATGGTATTAGTGGTGGATTAAGACGGGGTACATCCCCACTGAAGGTCAAAGCCTGCCACTGCTCCCAAATATCCTTCTGTTGCAAATTTCAAACAACAAATGAAAAAGACAAATCCAAATCACATTTCCCAAGACGAGGCAAAGCAATTTTTCTTTTTCCTCTCCTCTGAAATCACAACACGTTACGGTGAACCTCATAGATGCGCTGGTAATGCACGTCTCTTGCAGTAACATTCTTTTTTTTATATTTTGTGTGTGTTTGTGAAGATGTCTGGGAAGGTGATCTCCCAGCGGACAGGCCGAGATATCCACAATATTCATCGAACGTAAACAGAGCGCCATCGTGTTCCAGCTCGGGTCTGACCGTTAAGGATCTGCTGCTGAGCGGCACAATTGAGCCGGTGAGACAAAACGGGGTAAGCGACGGAACGATTATGGGCTGCCCGGACCCATGAACTCTTTACATTAGAGCAGGTGCGAGCGCATAGTAATGGGTCGTCCGTTTGGCTCCAGTGAGAATGCAAATCTCATATTTGAAGCTCTTGTTGAGACCATGTGACTCCATGTTGTGCGTAAAAGCAAGCAGTGTTCAGTGTTAACATAATTAAATTTAAAGTAATCTGATTACTGGTCATTAATTAAGATTTTCAATTGTCATTGGACGATGTTTAGAATTATGCTAACTGCTGTCCGTTTTTTTTTTTTTTTTTTTAGAAACTCCAGATATGTTCGAAAGATTCTGGTGGGATTTTAAAGCCATGTAACCGTGGTGATCATTAAGGAGGTTCTTGGGGACAGATTTTGCCATTTTTGGCTGGAGCACAAGAATAAAAAAAAAATTAAAAAAACAATTCTATGCAGCAGCTGTGGCACGTAATACATAAAAATTATCATTAGATTGATCATATTTTAGTTTACCGGCACCCGGAACGGGGTCGGGGCGGGCGACCATTTTTATGAATAAGGCCGGAGGGTCAAGTCCGGAACAGTACCGAGATAGAAAGGGACAGACGGGCAAAAAAGGGTCAAGTGGGAATAATTATTTAATATCTAGATTGAGCGAGAAAAAGGCGAAAACTTGGTTCTTGTTTTTTGCTTCTGACATCCAACCAAAAAAAGTTTGCCATTTTTTTTTTTTTTGATCAAACCTTTATTACTTTTTAAATCCCCCAGTCCTACCGAGTGGCAGTTTTGCATTATTCATTCATGTCGGATCAATATGGAAATCTTCCAGTTTGCAAAATTACATCGACTCAGACTGCAGCAAGACTTTTCTTCAAGAATACATGGATGAAATTTTGCAGCACCAGCGGCACTATTTTGGTCTCCAGTAAATTTATGCCACGGACGAAAGTCTCACAAGTAGATGCAAGCCAGTGTTCTTGCTTACTCCCTGAAATTATTCCCGTCATTTGTATTTGAATTATTTCAACGCAAGACCAGTCAGGAAACTTCAAGTATTGATGCAAGCGTTCCAGCGCGGTTGATTAAAGCGAGTGGCAGAATGCCGCTTTGCTTGTCACACTTAATTTCTCGATTGTTAGCGGCGTAATGAGAGCAATGTCTGCAAGTGGCCTGCTAATTCAACTAGCCCTTGCGAGGCTGCAGCGAAGCCGTCATAGGACGACGGCAGCGAGGAAGCGTAATCAAGCGGCGGCGCTGCTGAATCACACATTTGCATCCCCGTCTCACCTCCAGCCTCCGCAGCCGTTCCAAGAGTCCATTCAAGAATTGATACTGAATGAAGACGAGAAGAAGCTCCTCGCCAAGGAGGGCGTGACTCTGCCCAGCCAAATGCCACTCACCAAGGTTCGCTAAAGCAGCTAAAAAATTCAAACCACTCGCTAATCTCACAATTGTTCTTTTTTCCCCGATCAGTATGAAGAAAGAATCTTAAAGAAAATACGCAGGAAGATTCGCAATAAGCAGTCGGCCCAGGAGAGTCGCAAAAAGAAGAAAGAGTACATTGATGGACTGGAGAGCAGGTAACATATCGGATGTGCTGAGCGTTTGAGCTGCAGCAGCACAAAAAGCATTTATCAAAGTGTGTGTTGTTTTTGTTTTTAAAAACATCTCTAAGTCAGCTCAGAGAGTTGCAAAAAAAAAGGGATCAGGACGGACCCTTGCAGCAAATAGAGAAATCAACATGAGTGATTATTGTTGCTCCCACCTGCCATTTTATTTTAAACCTATATTCGTAATTCTCAATGTTTTGAAGTATAATGATTGTCTCTGTTGGTGCGTGAAAGACCGAAATAAATGTTTAAAATATGCATGGAGTAAAGAAATTGCATGATAAAAATATTTTTATAGAACAGCACTTTTTTTAAAATTTACAGTTCAGTTGTATTTAACTTTGGGGTAGAGATGCAATTTTTATTACACTTTGAAAAGCAATGAATTTTATTTGAACTAAGTATTAGTAATATATATATATATATATATATATATATATATAAATAAAATATATTTTTAGTAATATATATTGTTTTTTTCCTTTCGATTCTAATCTGACTTTTCTAAGTGTACTCGCATGTCGCACCTTCCAGGTTTGAATGCCGGGGTGCTCGCGGATTTTAATTTGTACTATTTCTTGTTTTCAGGATGGCTGCATGCAGCGCACATAACCAGGAGCTGCAGCGCAAAGTGTCTCAGCTGGAGAAATGTAACGTGTAAGAGATTTGAAAATGGGACTCGGCTTTTGTTTGAGCTGTAATCCTAAAGGAGGCATCCACATCACAACAGCGCCTTCATTTAAAAAAATTGTTTTTGCCTTCCAACCCTCAGACAACCTATTTTTCCCCCCCGGTCTTCTTTATGGTTATTTTTTGATGAATTTGTCTCCACAGTTCACTAATGGAACAGTTGCGCCGACTCCAAGCTCTGGTCATGAATACGTCTAACAAGCCAGCCCAGACTGGAACGTGTGTGCTGGTAGGAACTCACGCGGCAAGATACAGCATTTAAAAAAATTTTAAAAAAAGGAAAAAAAAAAAAAAAAGAAAAAAAAGGTACATCATCACGACAGCAAGCCAAAATGTGAACGAGACAAAAAAAAGGCCAAATATGACATGAGAATGACCAAAAAAAAAGAAAAAAAAAAATATATATATATATATATATATATATATATATTTTTTTTTTTTTTCTGGATGGAAGCCATGTTGCATCTTTGATCAGTGCCGTAGCACAGCATGTGCCGCCTGAGGCTATGAGAGGGGAGGAATATTTGAAATATGAGCGTTAACGAATATGAACGTGTGTCAGAAACAAGTCACTGAATACATGATCGTGCTGACTGGGGACAAAGAGAAAAATACTAAAAAAAAAAATAAGCTCAGTCATGGTGACACGGTAGTTGCTGTTGATTTGGGTTATTCTATTATGAAATAATTAAAAAAATAGTAATAAAAAAAGATAATAAAAAAAAAAAAATCAATAATCATCTGTGGAGAAACCTGTTTGGACAAAGTAAGTCACAAAAAGTTGAAAACAAATGTGGGGAAAAAAATTAATTCTCAAGTAAAGTAGGGATTAGGGCTGCTCGTTTTATTGTTTAGGGACGGAAATCGCAATATCAATAACGTGATTTTGAGATATCAAAGCGGGGTTTTTTTTTTTTTTTTTTTTAAAGGGCACTTTTGCAGCTGCTTGAATGCTAGACGCCAAGCTATCTTGCACCGCAGCAGTACGGACTTTGTTTGTACTGTATGAAAGTCCGTGCACAGCAACGAACTGCGTGATACGGCTCATCTCCTCCGTGGTGACAAATAAAGGACCCAACTAACAAGTAGCGTTTTAACCGAGGAAGCAAACCAGGAGTCGCTAAGCATGCTAATGGCTAAAGTGAAATACAGACTCGAAAAAGACCCAAAATAAGTGCTTCGGTGTACAGTCGACTTTTAACAGACGTCTGGATAGATTTATAATCTCAATAATATTTACACCACAGAGTTTTGAGATCGACACAATAATAGATCTCCAAATTATATTATTTAATCAATTTAGCTTTGCTATGGGGCAATGATTTTATTGACATATAATCCGACATTTGTCCAAAGAACATGTACATTATTACAAAATGTAAAACATAATTACAAAATTATTAAGTAGTTTTTAAAAATTTAAGAACAGCTCTCCTCATAAAACCTCTTTTGCGTCCTTGCAGTATTAGAGTAATAGCTTTTATTGTTTTTAATGGCATTTTCTGTCATGTTTGCAAATGTCACGATCCATTGCGAAGAAAATCGCAAATCAAATCAAAATCGCAATATCTGGCAGAAAAATCGCAATACAATTTTTTCTTCAAATCGTTTATCCCTAGTAAGGAAAATCGAAAAAAAAATAATCCCGTGCAGTCATAGAGTATTTGTACTTTGCATTACAAGAAAAAGGGAGCTTCATTTTTGAAGGAGGCATTTATTTGTCTAATTGGGCCATTCTTCCAGACATCGACTCTGAAAGCACTCTGTGTAAAATATGCAAGCCGTGTTTTTTCCTCTCCGCCCACTTTCTTCTCCGCTTTTGACATTTTATCCCACCCCCCTTTTTTTAGGTGCTCTTGCTGTCCTTCTCCCTAATCCTCTTTCCGAGCCTCAAGCCGTACGCTGACACCAAAGTTAGCCAAGGAGACTTCAGCCCAGTAAGAAGTGAGTAACCTTGAATGTTAAATAGCTCCCAGCGTGTACCCACCTGACAACTGAGCCAAGTCCTCTGTGAGTGACGGCCTCAAACCCACCACCGCCGCCACCTCCCAGAGTTGACCGTTAAAGGTGACATGTGGCCTGCTGGGGAAAGCTTTGCAGTCGTCTGAGGATTTGCTGTCAATTTCAATTGCGCAGAGTTTTAGTGCTTTTAATCGGAATGTACTGGTTTGGTCAAACAATTAAAAGGGCAGTAATTTACATTTTTAGTGTAATGGACAAATTAGAGGTACAATGGTGGGAGTGATATGCTACGCCGGAGAATAAAGAAGGAAACAATACATTGAAATAAAAAAAAAAGTATATTTTGAGTTTTGAGACAATGTGGGCAAATATTGTCACAACAGGAGATATATTTTGAACACAGAGTGCTAGTAATATTAGGGAATCAAAAGTAATTTTACAAGAGTCAAGTCATATTATTCAACAAGCGCATAAAAGTGACACAATTACCGTATTTTCACGACCATAAAGCGCACTTAAAAGTTTGCAAATGTTGCGTGACTTTCATTAGCTTGACCGACTGGGAGCATTTCCCGCTAACGCGCTGCTTTTACAGACAAGAGCCGCAAGGCAACGAGACAGACTCTGACACGGACGAAAGGGAACCTATCATGTGAAATGCTTCAATTAAGTACAATCAAACTAAATTTTGCTGCCTCTACCTTTTTAAAAACATATGCCAATATGTATGCTAGAGTATGTTTTAGCATGCTAGCATGCTAACCTGGCGCGGAAAATACTTTAATAACGTCCAACCAAACTCAGTGTTTGCTGCCACTGCCTTTTTAAAAACACTCGCATGCATGTTGCGCGTGTTTTAGCGTGGCTGCATGCTACTGTTTTAAGCTAGCGTGTTTTTTTTTCGGTACGGTGAGCCTCATGTATTGTATGTGTTAAATACAAAAATAGCAGCTGCAACTGAGACGGCACCTTATAATACAGTGCACCTTTTGGTCATAAAAATACGGTACATTTTTTTGAAAATTTAATTTTCCTACTGCTTTCTTACTTTTAATAAATGTTATATTGTTACTTTTACGGTATTTTTTTTCTCCCGATGTGTATTAATTCTCATAAGCGCATGACAAAGCTAAAAAAAACAAAACTAAAAAATGTAGCTAATTTTATCTGCAGCAGTCCGTCTTCTTTGTTCTACTAATAAAAAAAATAAAAAATAAAAATCTTCCCAGCCCGTAAACTGTAATAATCCGCTTCTCCGCAGATGTACGTTTCATGCTGGCCTCTCTAATTTTCTCACAGTCCAGTCACGGTCCCTGCAGAACATGCAGGCCTCCCGCGTGCTGCACGTCATTGATCCCCCGTTGCCCACCCAAGACG